>NC_048604.1:59838669-60138669 GCF_003668045.3 Cricetulus griseus
CTGGGTTAGTTTGAAGAATGATTGACAAAAGGAAAATATATAGAGGCAATGAAAGTTTGAGTCAGATATAATCCTTAGAATTCATATGTTTCTATTTCTTTGGATTAATCACTGTTACTAGGATATTTTCATATGGCATGCATATATTAATAAAACTATATGCTCATGCTATTACTCATTAAAAAGAACTATACCAAAAATGTTCTAGAACACCTCTAGATTTTACGGCTGACTTTATGCTTCAGATCCTTAATATAAGCAGTAGTTGAGAGAAATGCATTTACAGGAACAGAAGGGAACAAAGCCAACAAATAGAAACTTACAATCCACCCAGTTTTGGGCCTTTGCCTTCATGAAGCAATTTAGAATATCCTATAAAAAAGATATGAAAATTAACTAATCCATCAAGTTAAATGCTTATAATAATTTTCTATATTCATTTGCTCAGACAATGGTAACACTCCAATGTCATTTAAACATATAGACATAATATATAAATACTTTGAAAACTTTAAAAGTACAAAATATTTTACTCTAATCAGGAATTGCTGGTCATTTTGTTACAGAAGAGAGATAAATTAGAATCTAATAAGAATGTAAGAAGGTATAAAATTATTTTACTATAATTAGGAGTTGCTGGTCATTTTGTTACAGAAGAGAGATAAATTAGAATCTAAGAGTCACAGAATGAGCAGGACTGCTGTGAAAGGCTGACCTCTAGACACGATATGGCCAGTGTACATGTGAACTCACAGCAGCTGTTGTTATTATATAAGACCTACAGAAGATCAAGTGAATTTAATATTCCGGCATGGAGAAAGGAGGGGCTCTTGATGCCCTACCCCAAGCTAAGGAGCTAATGGCAGTTAATGGCTGCTAAAGAAGTGTGTGGCATTCATTTTACATGGTGTGTGAGGGCAGCCATTGGTAGATAGCACAAGAACCAGTGGATGACCCTACACATGTGAACATGTGGGAATCACTAAATTGATTTAGTGGGTTACAAAGCAACAACATTAATAAATAAACAAATGGATAGCACCATTAATTTGGGAGGGAGGTGGGAATACATTGGGGAGTTTGGGAAGGCGGTGGTAACTAGAAAATAGGGAGACATGTTGGAGAGGAACAGGGAGAGCTGGAGAAGGTATTAGGGAATGGATATGATCAAGAAACATTGCATACATGCATATGAATTTTAAAAACAATTTTAAATGATTAGATTATTATCATTCATTCAATTAAATCCTCGCATTTCTAGAATGAACCTTAGTTTCATCAGGTATGTGTTGTCTTAATGCATGTTTGGGTAAAAATATTAGGTATTTCACAATTTTACATTTATATTCTGATAGTCTATTATTTTGTTTTGGCAATAAGGTATGTTAGTTCAAAAGCACTTACATGGAAATAAAGTGATCAACTAAAGTACGAGAAAATAAGTTTCCTAACACTTTTTGTCCCAGCGCCCTTTGTAGTAGGCAATTTTGTAATTTTCCATTTTTTCCTATTCTCCCAGCCCTCCCTCGTCTCCTCCCTCCATCCCCTTGTATGTCTCCTGAGGACCCCTTCTCCAATTCTCCAATTGATGGCCTCTTTTTGATTATTATAGTTTTACACACACACACACACACACACACACACACAACCACACACACACACACACACACACACACACACACACACACACTCACTCACTCACACACTCACACACACTACACCATTCTGTACAGTTTTTCTTTTGACTTTTAAAGATAATATCTCACTCTGAAGCCCAGGCTGGTCTTAAATTCAAGATCATATGTCTTCACCTCCTGATTGCTGGGATCACTCACACGTGTCATCATGCCTGACATAATTTTTAATGATAGTAAGAATAATAAAAATACCAATTGGTAAAACCTAAAGTCATGACACATACCTGTGGCCAGTTACCTCACTATAAATCAGTAAACACTAGCAGTTTCTATTACAGTTGTTGCAGTTATTTTCAAAGACTAATGCTTTGATCCTTCTTAATATTTTGCTCTGCTTGAGATTTGATGATTTTTTAATCTTAAGGGAGAAAGTAAATAACCAACTTATATTAACACATCTCCCTTGATTTCTCCTCTCACTTTTTGTTACCTACATTAGTACTTCTAGCTCCTCAACAGGTAACTTTTCCTCACAAATACATTGATTTTTAGATAATCACTATTACTTCCTACTATCTTGAACCAAGAAATTTAAAGTAAATAAGAGATTCATTACTATTATAATAAAATAAAGCTATAGCTTAAAATAACTGTACTGCTAATTTTGCTAATATGTTAAGATTATTAATAAAGTAGATATAATTTTTGATATTTTAAACAAATTATATATGCTTTAGTAATTCAAAAGCTAAATTGAGTCACATTTCAGGCTATGCTTTGGGTTTACTGAATTAAGCTTAAATGTTTGTGTATATGAAATTATATTGGCCTGTATTAAAAAATAAGATACGTATCTGTTTCTGCCTTTAATATTACATGAATATTTTCAATGAAATGTAAGAAAGTATAATTTTCTTAACTAAATGAAACAGCTTCCAAACTTTTCTGGATAATTCTGCATGTCTATGCTTACACTATAAATTCCCTTTTACTTTTGAAAGAAGAAAGAAGATTGAATTATATATAATTCTGAATTGTATAATTGTAAAGTGTGTTGAAATAGTTTATGCCATCTGGTCTAATCACCTAAAGTCCTATAAAGTAGACTTAACATACGTAATTTTTCCTGTGATAAACAATGAAAACTAATTTCAAAATGAAATAGAGTAAGAGCACAGTTAGTGGCCTAAGAGGAATAATCATGTCCATGTGAATCAACATTTCTTGATAAATAGACTAATAATCTTTCTGAATTAACATATAATGGAAGCCAACATTCAAACACATATAATTATATGGCTAGCATAGAACAGTTACATAATACATGATAAAAACTGTAATTATTTGAAATAATAGCTATCAAAAAGATAATAATCAGAAGCTAAAACAGATATATTCCAAGATAGAAAGCCTAATCATATAATCCATATTTCAAATTATCAATTTAAAAATTCTTTTGAGACTGTAATATAATTACATAATTCATTCCTTCCCTTTTCTCCCTCAAAACCTTCCCATATAGCTCTTCTCTCTCTCTGTCTCTTCCACTATCATTGCCTCCTTTTTCATGAACTGTTATAAACACATTATACATATTATATATAATATATACTATAATTATATACATTAATATATTTGGTTACTTTTATTTATGCTTTCATGTCTCACCATTTGGTGGTAAATAACCATTTGGTGTGCTCTTCTCTTGGGAAGACTTTTCTCTTGCCGGCAGTATAAATACCAAAATTTTAAACAAACCGGAATGTATTCAATGGCATATTTTTAAATTATTTTGACAGTCCGAAGAATATGTTTAAGCTCCTTTAAGGCCCCACGAATGCCTCAAATCACAAATTTTAGGTTATAAAAATGTAATATTTAGAGTAGATGTCCCTCAACTGAAGAATGGATAAGGGAAATGTGGTACAAGTACACAACAGAGTACTACTCTGCTTTAAAAAATGAAGACCACCTGACCTGGGGTCCGCAGGCAGATTGAATCGGCTCCTGAGGACCAAACAATCCTGACTCTGCTGAGATTGCTGGGCTACTCCTGCCTCCATGCAGGGCAGAGGTAAGGCAGAGGTAGGCTGCTTTGGCCCCTGCCTTGGGCCCAACTTCCGCCTGCCCACTCTGGGAACTCCCGACCTGGGGTCTGTAGGCAGATTGACTCAGCCCCCGAGGACCAAGCAACCCAGAGTCTGCTGACATCTCTGCACCAGTCCTGCTCTCACCCACCTGGAAAGCAAGTGCCTCAGACCTGCCTGCACCCACCTTGAGACCCATCAGAGTATTGGAGCCAATTGCATTCACCAGAAGAGAACCTTGGACCCATACACACCAGAAAAGGAAGACAAAAAACCTGCATCCACTGGAAGAAGAGATGGGAAGACGACAATATAAGAACACATCCAATAACAGGAAAACCAATATGACACCACCAGAGTCTAGGGACTGTACACCAGCAAGACATGAACATCCCAACACAGATGAAACAGAAGAGAGCAACCTTAAAAACAACTTCATACAGATGATAGATACCCTAAGAGAGGAAATCAGAAAATCCTTCAGAGAAATGGAAGAAAAGACAAACCAAAAGATGCAAGAAATCAAGGAAAGCCAATAAAATACAATTAAACAGCTGAAGGAAACAGTGCAGGACCCGAAAACTAAAATAGAGACAATAAAGAAAACACAAACCGAGAGAATGCTGGAAGTGGAAAAGTTGAGTAAACAATCAGGAACCACAGATGCAAGCATAACCAACAGAATACAAGGGATAGAAGACAGAATCTCAGACACTGAATATAAACTAGAGGAAATAAATTCATTAAGCAAAGTAAATCTTAAGTCCAACAAATCCTTAACACAAAATATCCAGGAAATATGGGACACCGTGAAAAGACCAAACCTAAGGATAATAGGTATAGAAGAAGGTGAAGAAACCCAACTCAAAGGTGCAGGAAACATATTCAACAAAATCATAGAAGAAATCTTTCCCAACCTAAAGAAAGAAATGCCAATGAATGTACAAGAAACCTACAGAGTGACAAATAGAGTGGACCACAAAAGAAAGTCCCTTCATCACATAATAATTAAAACACCAAACATACAGAATAAAGAAACAATATTAAGAGCAGCAAAGGAAAAAGGCCAACTAACATATAAAGGCAAACCTATCAGAATTATACCTGACTTCTCCATGGAAACTCTGAAAGCCAGAATAACCTGGATAGATATTCTACCAACTCTGAGAGAACATAGATGCCAGCCCAGACTATTATACTCAGCAAAGCTTTCAATCACCATGAATGGAGAAAAAAAGATATTCCACAACAAAACCAGATTTAAACAATATGTAACCACTAATCCAGCCCTACAGAAAGTACTGGAAGGAAAACTCCAACCTAAGGAAATTGACTACACTCACAAAAACATAGGCAATAGATAATCCCACGTTACGAAAACCCAAAAGAAAAAGCAATGTAAATCCACATACAATACCACTACCAACAACAAATCAAAAACAAACAAGAATAAACACTCAATGGCCTTAATTTCACTCAATATTAATGGTCTTAACTCGCCTATAAAATGACACAGGCTAACAGACGGATAGGAAGACAGAATCCATTCTTCTGGCAAACTAGAAACATACCTCATCTTCAAAGACAGACATTACCTCAGAGTAAAGGGTTGGGATAAGATATACCAAACAAATGGACCCAAGAAAGGAGCTGGGTAGCTATCCTAGTATCAAACAAGTTAGACTTCAAACTAAAATTAATCAAAAGAGATGAAGAAGGTCATTTCATATTCATCACAGGAAAATCCATCAGGAGGAAGTCTCAATTCTAAACATCTATACCTCAAATACAAAGGCACCAACATTCGTAAAAGAAACATTATTAAAACTCAAATCACAAAGAAGACCTCACACAGTTATAATGGGAGACTTCAACTCCCCACTCTTACCACTGGACAGGACTACCAGACAGAAACTTAACAATGTGCCAAACTCTTATTACGAGGCTACAATTAGCTTGGTGCCCAATCCACACAAAGATACAACTAAGAAAGAGAACTACAGACCAGTATCCCTCATGAACATAGATGCGAAAATACTCATTAAAATACTGGAAAACAGAATCCAAGAACACATCAGAGAAATCATCCACCATGATCAAGTAGGCTTCAGCCCCGGGATACAGGGTTGGTTCAACTTTTGGAAATCTATCAATGTAATACATCATATAAACCAACTGAAGAAGAAAAGCTACATGAGCATCTCACTAGACTCTGAAAAAGCCTTTGACAAAAGTCAACACCACTTCATGATAAAGGGCTTGGAAGATCAGGAATAACAGGAACATACCTGAACATAATAAAAACAATATACAGTAAGCCAACAGCCAACATCAAACTAAATGGAGAGAAACTCAAAGCTATTCCTCTAAAATCATGAACAAGGCTAGCCACTCTCTCCATATATCTTCAATATTGTCCTTGAAGTTCTAGCTAGAGAAATAAGACAACAAAAGGAGATCAAGGGGATACAAATTGGAAAGGAAGAAGTTAAGCTTTCACTGTTTGCAGATGGTATGATAGTCTACATAAGTGAACCAAAGCAAAGTGGCAGGATACAATATTAACTCAAAAAATCAGTTGCCCTAGTATATATGGATGATAAATGTGCTGAAAAAGAAATCAGAGAAACATCATCCTTTACAATTGCCACAAACAACATAAAATACCTTGGGGTAACGCAAACCAAAAAAGTGAAAGATCTGTATCATAAGAATTTTGAGTCTTTAAAGAAAGAAATTAAAGAAGATACCAGAAAATGGAAGGATCTCCCATGTTCTTGGATAGATAGGGTCAACATAGTAAAAATGGCAATCTTGCTAAAAGCAATCTACAGATTCAGTGCAATCCCCATTAGAATCCTAGCACAATTCTTCACAGAACTTGAAAAAACAATTCTCAAATTTATATGGAAAAACAAAAGAACCAGGATAGCCAAAACAACCCTGTACAACAAAAGAACTTCTGGAGGCATCACCATCCCTGATTTCAAGCTCTATTATAGAGCTACTGTCTTGAAAACAGCTTGGTATTGGCACAAAAGTAGACAGGTAGACCAATGGAATAGAGTTGAAAACCCTGATATCAACTCTCACATCTACGAACACCTGATTTTTGACAAAGAAGCTAACGATATACAATGGAATAAAGAAAGCATCTTCAACAAACGGTGGTGCTGGCATAACTAGATGCTGGCATATAGAAGACTGCAGAGAGATCCATGTCTATCGTCATGCACAAAAGTCCAAATGGATCAAATACCTCAACATAAATCCAGCCACACTGAACTTATTAGAAGAGAAAGTAGGAAATACCACTGAATGAATTGGTACAGGAGACCACTTATGAACATAACACCAGTAGCACAGACACTGAGATCAACAATTAATAAATGGGAACTCCTGAAACTGAGAAGCTTCTGTAAGGCAAAGGACACAGTCAACAAAACAAATGACAGCCCATGAATTGGGAAAAGATATTCACCAACCCCACATCCAACAGAGGGCTGATCTCCATTTTACAAAGAACTCAAGAAGCTAGTCTCCAAAGCACCAAATAATCCAACTAAAAAGTGGGGTACACTTTGCAGAATTTGGAAATTTGAAATATGTACATCATACTATAGACACATTCTCAGGGTTCAAATTGGTACTGCTCTTAACTCTGAAAAAGCTGATTCTGTTATTACATACCTGCTAGAGGTGATGGCAGTTATGGGTATACCTGCACAAATAAAAACTGACAATGCTCCAGCATATGTCTCCACAAAATTGGAACAATTTTTCAAATATTATAACATAAAGTATGTCACCAGTATACCACACAATCCTACAGGACAAGCAGTCTGAGAGATCTAATAGAACACTAAAGGAGATGCTTGGAAGACTAATAAACCAGCTTGGAAGACTAAACCCCCCAAACATAGATTGCATAATGCTTTATTAACACTAAACTTTCTTAATGCCAATGAAAAAGGACAAACAGCTGCAGAAAGACACTGGACTACAGAGAAAACTGCTGAACTGAATCAGCCAGTATATTTCAAAGATGTACTAACCTCTGTATGGAAACCAGGACATGTGTTACGTTGTGGTAGGGGTTTTGCATTGGTTTCCACAGGAGAACAACAACTTTGGATACCATCAAAGTAGATCAAGATTCGAGTTGAAAAGGAAAAACCTCTCAACGAGGAGAAATGACAGGTATTCTACTAAGGTATATTTTATAAACTAAATAGAAACCTCTCAAAGGAAAGGGAATTGTTTTGCTTTTATCTTCACAGGAAAATTCATCTCCAGAAGGCAAAGGACACTCCATGGGTAGATACTTAAGAAGAGAATGTAGCTATAACCATCAAACAAAACAACTTGTCATATGGTAAACTTTACAGCTGTCTCACAGAGAACTCTATTTCTCTTTTCTAGTCCCTATTCAATTAAAACAATGCTGGATTTAGAGGTGGAATTGGCTTTCCTCCTCTAAAATCCAAGCATGTTGTTTAACTAAACTTTAGAGTTTCTGTGCTGTATCAAGAAGCCAATTGATGTAATACAGAATAAGTGAAGAATTTGGACACTGTCTTTGTATTTTCTTGGCTCTTTCTTTCAAAGTGTATACCCTCTCATAATCGTTATTCTCCCATGGTTGCCTTTCCCAGTATGTGTACATATACAAGCAAACATTTCTCTGCTAACTGTTTATATTTGAGTCCCACACAGCCAATGAAGACCTGCCTGACAGCAATCCCTGGACACCCAGCTAAGAAAATGGGCCACACCTCCTCGACTGCACTGGATCCAACCTGCTCCATTTTAAATGACACTCTGGCCAGAGGTTTGGGTACTGACTTCAATCAAGTTGAGGATTTCAAGCAAGATCTTCAATCAAGTGATTCCCATCTAACATGGACTGGATACAATCCATTCAAGACTTTCACTATACTAACATTTTCTTCCTACAGGACCCCACAAGGATAATGTTGTCCCATTTCAATAGGAAGTAACTTGGAGGATGCTACATCCCCTTTCCCCATTGTTGTCACTTAGGATAGTGTATATACCTAGTTAGGGATAGCTTCCTATTGTTTATGGTTGGGATTGGAAGGAGGTGTTCAGGCTTGGACACCTCTTTCAGATGTTTTAATGGTTTAGTTAAAATAGATATTTAGGATGTGACATAAGCAGATTGTTCTGTCTTCTTATATTTCACCTTTATGATTGTTAATTTTGGATACTTTACACTGTTAAGTTTTAATCTTCTTTTAGACTAAAAAGGGAATTGTAGGGGAAGCTGTCCACTTAGGGGTGTACCTGACCACACCTGTGAGGGCATGGTCAGGGTGATGTAGAATGAGAGTTTCAGGTGGCTGGGTTTTGCTTTCAGTTTCTTCCCCCAACTCAAACTTCATGCCCCATCATGTCTTCCTCACCCCTCCTCTAAAGTGGAGAATTACCAATACGGAGACAAGTAGAAATATAAGGGTATTTAATAGGGAAAAGTCTTACTTAAAGAGCAACCTAGCCAGCCTGCATGGCAGCAGGCTGTACAGCAAGCTGAAAAGTGAAACTGGGGATGGTGAGTGACAAGGGAGAGAGGAAGAGGATGAGAACATGAGGTAATGGGATGGTCAGGGGGTTGTTGATGTAGTAGAAGTGCAATGAAAGAGATACCTTGATATAGAGATCCAGTATGGTTTAGGGAGAAATCTAGAGCTAGAGTAATTCCCAAGAACCCATAAGGATGAACCCAGCTAAGACTCCCAGCAATAGTAGAAAGGGTGCCTGAACTGGCCTACCCCTGTAATCAGATTGGTGAATATCCCAACTATCATCATAGAGTCCTCATCCAGTAACTGATGGAACTAGATATAGAGATCCACATCAAGCACCAGGCTGAGCTCTGGGAATCCAGTCGAAAAGAGAGAGATGGGAATATATGAGCAAGTGAGGTCAAGATCATGATCATGATAAGAGAAATCTACAGAGACAGATGAACCAAACTTGTGGAAACACATGAACTCTAGTCTGAGAGTGGCAGAGACTCCAGGGGACCAATCTAGGCCCTTCACATGTGGAAGACAGTTGTGAAGTTTAGACTATCAGAGGGGCCCTTGGTAGTAGGACCAAGATACAAACCTGGTACATGAGCTAGCTTGTTGGAACCTATTCCCTATAGTGGGAAGTCATGCTCATCCTAATCCTTGGAAGGGGGGGCTTACCCTTGCCCCAACCTATTGTACCAGACTTTGTTAACTCTTCATGGGAGCCCTTACCTGTGAGGAGGAGTGGACTCGGGGTGTGCTTGGGGGAGGTTAGGGGAGTGAGAGAAGGGGTAGGAGGAAGAACTGTGGTTGGGATGGAAAAAGAAATTTAAAGTGTAAATAAATTATAAAACATGGAGCAATACTTTAAATGAATAATATAAAGAATTTAGGATTATTTTGAAAATCAGTTTCCTTTAAATGAAATTCTAAAAATAAAGAAACATATTTTGTAGTTAAATAACAAAATATAGTAGCATATATAATAATTAGCATTATTTTTTATGAGTTATAAGTCCAAATTATATTTTTAAATATTTGGCCTTGCTAGAATGTGGTTTAAAGATATCAGTAATTTTAACTGGTGAAAAAGTCCCAAGTACTGTTAATTCTATTATGGTTTTATTTCATTAATTTTCAGTCAAATGAATTGCTATATTACAGGTAGTCATTAATGAACATGATGTATTTTTAACTGGCCAACTTCATATAATATTTTATAGAATGTTTGAGGGTCTGTGTACCCTATGAGAAGAAGGCAAATGCGAAAAAAATTAGAAATGTAGTTGCAGAAAAAGACAAAGGTGAATAAGAAAATTGTCTCTAGAGAAGAGAGATAATTTGGAAGAAGAGGCAAAGATTAAAAGTAAATCTTTACATAATCATTTAAGAAACTACATTTGCAACATAAATCTATTAAGAACAAACAAGTACCAACAGGCAACAAGAAAATAATATTGAGGAATATAAATTGTTAGCTAAGCTACTGGAGGAACTTTCTGAGTTGAAGACAGCCATGGGATTACATACTACTTACTGTGCAGATTTAAAGTGAAGGTAATGCTTGCTCATTACTAAGATAGCAGTGATTTTTCCATCTTGAGTTTTAATTTTCTATTCATATATTCATTTAGCTCAGTGATTCTCAGTATGTTGGAGTATTGTTCCCCCATGGGAATAAATATCTGGCAACATCTTGAGACATGACTGGGGTCAAGGCTTTCATCTATTGTCATCTACAAAGAGTCCAGGATGCTTCTAACATAACATTCTATATGCAGAACATATCCTATGACAAGTAATACTTTGGACTGAGAAAGTGCTCAGGTTGAGATGTTCTGCTTTAGTAAAGGATTATTGTTGAAAGCATCAGAGATGGAATTGCCAAGCTATGCTGAAACAGACAATAACAGAATTTTCTATTTTATAATTATGTTAGAATACAGACCTCTAATTCTTCCTTCTATCTTCTAAAGTGTCATCTATTTATTAACTTATTAAATTATATTTTAGTGTTGTAGATTGTATGTGAAAAAGTAAACTAGAATCTTCTCTTACAATAATTCAGATTCTGTGTTATAAATGCCACAGCCACTGATTGTTTTGACTATTGTATGTACTGTCTTGGCAGTTTACTGAGAAAGAGATAGACTGAGACTATTTAAATACTGAAAAGCTTAGTTGCTATTTTTAAGTGCAGGAATTCCTTTCAAACCTATAAAGGAATTAGGAAAAAGTTTCATTTGGAGATTTAAATAGGCTATTTTGGCAAGACATTAATTTAAAAATCATTTCCCCAGAAGGGAGCCAGATACATTTCACTTGCAATTTAATAATTAAAATAGACATTATTGACATTATTTGCCATTCTAAGATAGTTATAATTCTACTCTCATTTGGAGTAGTGTTTGTCTTGTGTCTTAACCTCACCTCTACAGAAAATCTGGTCATTTTCCCTCTCCAGTATCCAATTTCTCACTTTATCTTATTGAAAAGACCAAGAAGCATTGTCCTCTTCCATGGGTTTGTACTTTTAGGCTTAGAACATTTGAAGAAGGTTATTTACATTATGCCAATAAGTGGATGGCTCTGTCCTAAATAAGTAGATGCTAAGTGGTATGCCTCACACACACAGGCTAACATGTTTTGAAAATGCCCCCTTTTTGCTATCTACAATATTTTTGTCTTCCAATAATGGCTGTACCATGGAGAATATCATAACAAATTATTTTCCTCAACCCTTAGCATTTGTTTATTTTATTTTGTTTATCAAGACAGGGTTTCTCTGTCTTGGATATCCTGGAACTCACTCTGTAGACCAAGTTGACCTCAAACTCACGGAGCTAGATCTACCTGTCTCTGCCTCCCATGTGCTGGGATTAAAGACATGTATCAACATGACCTGGCTAAACCTAGCATTTAATAAGTACCCACAGTTTTTTTTTAATTTTTCCTTATGTTTATTTTATTTTATGTGTATGAGTATTTTGCCTGTATGTATGAATGTGCACCGTAAGCTTGTCTGGTGCCCATGGAGGTCAGAAAAAAGGCATCAGAGTCCCTGGAACAGGAGTTATGGATGGTTTTGTGCTACTATGTAGGTGCTATGAACTGAACCCAGTCTTCTACAAGAATAGCAAGTGCTCTTAACTGCTAAGCCATCTCTGTAGACTAGGTGCCCAAATTTCTTGCATTCAGTTTACTTCTTCAGAGATTCATAGAGTCACAAAACAAACAATTCTATCCTTTTGATTTTTAGAAGCTTGACTACAGCCAGTTTGTCAGACTGGGGAAGGGCTCACTTCAGCTGATGGCAACCAATGTTTGTTCAATTTCTGTAGCCTGGTTATAAAGGCCAAATAAGTTACAGTCCCTATAAAGACCCCATCAATACTAATAGTCACTGATTTGAGATGTGAAGAAATTGAGAAAATTAAATTATATCTATCTCCCATTTTTTTTGTATGTGGAAACTAAAGTTCAAATATGTTGAATTCTTTCACCAAAGTAATATACCCTTTTAGGGAAAAACTGTTCTAGAATATGGGCTGGGGAGATGGTTCAACAGTTTATACATTACAATGCACCTTCTGATGAGTGAGTTTTACTAAACAGAATAAGATTTTTTTAGATAATTTAAATGTCATTTGGGCTCAAAATGTTCATTTTAGTACTTTACAATGATATACTTATAGGTTTTAGTACATGTAAATAAATTTATCTTTATTAAACACCAGTTTGTATTTTGTGCTCAGGAAAATCATTTGTTTGATTTTGTTTCATAAACACAGTATCTTATTATTTCATACAGTTAGACTTACAACTAATTTCTAGTAGTTGAATTATTATGAAGATCTAATAATTACTTCTACCCAAGTAATCTACAATGAAAACTGTACCTGCAGGTGAAGATAATAAAAAAAGACCATCATATTACCAAAGTGAAGATCAAGACATGGAAATTTAGGTAGATAGAATATCCAAAAATTAAAGACACAATAAAAGTATTACCAATTATATACATAAGTCACATTGGATGCAAATAATACTTAGCTTCATAATTGAACTCATGTGGGACAGTTTTACGTCAACTTGACACAAGCTAGAGTTATCTGAAAGAAGGAAACATCTTTTGAGAAAATGCCTACATAGCATCAGGCTATGTGCTGGGAGTCCTTGTTGGTCAGAGATTGCAGTATACCATGGTCTGGAAATCCTCTCCAAACTCAATTACATGGAGTACCCTTGCCATCCCTCAAGTGATGCCAAGGGCTTATTAAAAACATCTTTCAAGACCAGAACTCAGTCAATGATTAACCAGACCATACCCAAACTAGGACTGATTAATTATGTATAACTCTGATCCTCTGACCCAATTATTTCTTTTAACTTAAACCCAAAGTTAATGTCAACAAACCAAAACTAGGTTAAGGATTATGAGTCCATACTTTCTCTATTTTCGCCATTACTTTAAATTTTTATACTTAATCAATTAATTCCTGAGTTCATTCTTTTCTAGATCTTTGGACCTAAAATTCTGGGCCTTTTCACTGTTGAGATGCAAAAGTTAATAAATTAATATGGGCAGCTAAATATACAGCATAATTTACCTTAAAGGTACTATATTTGTTTTTAACTAATTTAATAAGTATATTTGTTACAAGGAACTTAGATCCACAAATCTTCTGCCCATTTCCCCTGTATTTTAAAAGAAAATAGGAAAATAAAGTTGGTAAGGAAACATTCACTTCTTTCTAATTTGGCCAAACTACATAGTAGGAAGAAACTTAGTTTCTCCATGTTTTTTCTGCAATAGTCTTCTAGTTTAAAGGAAAAAAAATGAAGTAAATGCTAGGAAATAAGCACAGGTTAATTTCCCTGAGATAGCTTGTTTGAACTCTGAAATTTCTTCCTATGAGGCAATCACTTCCTATTGCTGGTATGGAGCCTTTCTCTTTTGAACTTTGATTCTTTGTTTTTGTTGTTGTTTTCTTTCAAGACAGGGTTTCTCTGTGAAATAGTCCTGACTGTGCTGAACTCACTCTGTAGACTATTCTGGCCATGATCTCACAGAGATTCACCTGCCTCTGCCTCTTTAATCCCAATAGCTGGGATTAAAGGCATGTACCATCACTGCCCCGTAAACTTTAATTATTTTATTTTTTATCTTTCTAAATTTTAAAACAATCTTTTCTCATTTTACATACCAATCTCAGTTCCCACTCCCTCCCCTCCTCCTACTCTCTCCACCTTATCCCAACACCACCCCCATCCATTCCTCAGAAAGGGTAAGGCTTCCCATGGGGAATCAATGGAGTCTGGCACATCACTTTGCGGCAGGACCCCCCCCCCATCAAGGCTGAGCAAGGTATCCCTCCAAAGAGAAAGCATTCTTTATGTTCATTTTTTTCAATAATTTATTATCCAAAGAAATCTGCTCAGTATTCTTCCTTCTTCCTTTATGACACTACCTCAGTACTGACCTGGCTAGTTTTATATCAACTTGACACAAGCTACAGTCTTCAGAGGGGAAGGACCCTCAATTGAGAAAATGCTGTCATAAGATCCAGCTGCAAACCTTTTCTGAATGAGTGATTGATGTAGAGGGCCCAGTCTATGGTGGGTGGTGCTACCCCTGAGCTGGTGGTTCTGGGTTCGATAAGAATGCAGGCTGAACAATCCTTGAGGTGAGAACCAGTAAACAGCACCCCTACATGGCCTCTGCATCAGCTCCTGCCTCAAGGTTCCTGCACTGTTTGAGTTCCTGTCCTGACATCCTTCAGTGATGTGGAAGTGTAAGCTTTTCCTCACCAACTTGATTTTTGGTCATAATGTTTCATCACAGCAATAGAAACCCTAAGACTAGTTGCAATCAGGAGTAGTGAAATATTGCTGTGACAGGTCTGACCATTCTGCTTGTTGGTGGAATGTGGACTTTGGGGCCTTATATTTGGAAAGCAGTTGAATGATTTAAGTGAGTTTTAATGGACTATTTTAATTAGCATGGAATACAGTGGTGCTGAGAGCCATGCAGATTATGACAGCCTGGTTCAATATGTTTTGGAAAAGAAGAATATTAGTAAGTGCCTTAGAGATCATTCTTATGACATTTTGCCAAAGAATGTGGCTACTTTTTTTTTTACCTTGTCCAAAATATCTGCCTGATGCTAAATTGAAGAGTTTTGGATCAATGGCATTGGTGGAGATTTCAAAACAGACTAGTATTGAGTCTGTCATGTGGTATTAGAGTCACTCTTATTCAAATCTATAATGAAAAGGAGCAAGCTGAGAAAAACAAAATTAAAAATGGACTTGAGGAGGGTGCACCAGGGAGTGTAATACAGCTAAGTCTATTGCTCAGGGCGATAGAAGGTTAAAGAAAATCCTGATGCTAAATGGAATAAAGGGAGTGGTGACCTGTGTGCAAGATCCCATCCTGCTAAGCTTACAGCTTGTGAAAAGGAAGTAAAGAATAGCTCAAGTACTTTTTTGTGATTTCAATTATTCCCAGCTATGTTGATAACTGAGTATTCCCAATATCTGAACTCAAAACCCCTCTGAAAACAGTTATACTAACTCTGATTATCTATAACAATTTAAAAATCCATGTATATGTAGATATTAATAAAAATCTGATATAAATTAGACTTCTCCTTGTTATATTTTCCTAAATGAGAAAAATAATATTAAGCTTCATTTTAGTAAACATACAAATGAGGAAGATTATACTATGTCTTTGTAGTAACCATTTTTTTGTTAATGACTATTTTCTTGCCCTGACCTACTTTCTTTGCACCATCTATGTGTTTAAACAGATTTAAAAATTTCACTGCCTTCATAAAATAACTTTCTTCTTATTCAGTACAATTTGAATATCCAATTTTTAAATGAAGAAAGACTTATTTTAAATATTCCAAAAGGAATTTTATTTTCAGTATACTTCTCCTGAAGGGAAAAAACAATAAAATTTTAGACTGAAAAAAGTAAAAAATACTCACTGGGTCTAACTAGTTGTATTACTACTATGTAGGTAAAGATATTTAAGATTTTAAGATACAACAAACTAAAGGTTTTGAGAAACCCTGTGATGTATTGAGATTTGTCCCCACCTTACATAATATTGACTTTCTCAACCCTTGTTACATATACACATAGATTTTGAGTTGACTCATTTGATATCTAGATTATACACACACAAAAATAATCAGTCTCTAAGGCCAAATGTGTTCACGGTGTTTTGAAAAAAACAACTTTCTGAGGGTATAGTTACTTGGTTATAAATTTCATGACAGACTTAAAAATACCTTAAGCTTTTGTGTGCTAAAGTGGTACATACAAATATTATTTCAAAAAGAGAGAAAACTTGTAAGCTACATATAGTTGTTTGAAAGAGAAATGTTCCACATAGGGTCTCGTATTTGAGTACTTGGTCCCTATCTCACCTGTTTGTACTGCGTTAGGAGGTTCTGGACTCAAGAGGTTGGCATCTTGATAAAGGAAGTACATCACTTGAGACAGGATTTGAGGTTTCATAGACTGGTCCCACTTTTTGTTTTCTCTCTCTGTTTCTATTACATAAAATGTGATGAGTTGACTTTAAACTCTCGCTGTCATGTCTTCCTTGTCATAATGTATTATATTCCTTATGGGAGTGTGAACCAAACAAACCCTTTCTTCACTAAATTGTCTTTTGTCAGGGTATTATATCACATATACAGAAATTATAGCTAATACAGAATTGGCATAAATAAGTGGGCCCATTGCTGTGATAAAAATGACCATGTAGCCTTTATGCCTTTAGAATACTTTGTGAAGAATTTGAAACTTTGACCTTGAAAAACAGTTTAGTGCTGTGGGACCTGTTTAATGGGCCATTGTTTTGAGAGCTTGAAAGTCAGTAAAGCTGTGAGAAATGTAGATGGTGAAGGACCACCAATCTTATATGGTTTCATGGGGAAACAAGGATTCTATTCAAATCTGGGCTAGAGGCAATTTATATGATATTTTATTAAATAATCTGGCTGCATTCTTCCAGTATCCTGAAAATTTATTTGAGGTTTAATTAAAATGTAATGGACTGACATAATTGGTGGAAGAATTTTCAATTCAGCATAAAATTGACTCTCTGGCATAGTTATTGAGAATAACTATTATGTGGGTCCATAATGAAAAAAAGAGCAACAAGTAGGGCAGACAGAAATAAAGATGTGCACTATAAACAGGAAAAGTGCACCAGGAAGTTTCAGACTGCAGCCAAGTCCTATGCTGAAAAAGAAACTGTAACTGCCTTGGGCAATACTTCAGTCATCTAAGGCTCCAAAAATGTGAAAGAAGAGGGCCAAAGGGTTTCCTGTTCATGGAAACAACTGCATCAGGAAATGTTTTCACCACCTCCTGTGTGTAGTGACTGTGGTCCAAGTGAGACAAGCTTTATCCAGAGCTAGTAACAGAACTTTGCAGCATCATAGCACTATTTTTAGAGGAATAACAGATAATATATGAAGGGCATCATGGGTTATACCTTCTCAGTTTCAGAGAGCTGTTAAGGTCCAACAAATGTGTGGCAGGGATACTGCCCCTGCAAGGAGGCCTTGAAAGTTGATCCTGTGAAGCTGTGAAATGTGAGGGCTGTGTTGTGGTAGAGAACCCAAGATATTTGCCAAGGAAGGTTGAATATAGGGATTTGAAGCAGCCCCAGAAAGAGATGTAAATTGTGGGCAGCAAAGCAGGAAGGCAGAGCCATCCAAGCTCTTTGAAACTAAGGTCCTAGTTACCTGGCTGTTATCTGCAGGATTTGATCTTTCTACTACTGGGTTTTTGTTCATGTTTGGTCCAGTCTTCCTCACTGTGCCCCTACTACTCTGTTTTTAAATGGGAATATATACTCTGTGCAACTGTATATTGGAAATTTGTAACTTTTGAAAATCGTGGTCAGTTAAGAAATTTCCTTGATTCTTAGAAAACTCTTTAGTCTTTGGAATTTTAAAAAGTATTTTTATTTAAATTAGAAATAATCTTATTTTACATATCAATCCCAGTTCCCTCTCCCAGCTCCCAACTGACCCCCTCCCACCCCCATCCACTCCCCAGGGAGAGTGATGTCTTCCATGGGGATCATCAAAGTCTGTCACATCATTTGGGGCAGGGCCTAGGCCCTCTCCCATGTATCTAGCATGAGAGAGTATCCTTCCATGAGTGAATGAACTCCCAAAGTCCATTTGTGCACTAGGGATAAATACCGGTTCTACTGCCAGAGGCCCCATAGACTGCCCAGGCCTTATAACTGACACCTATGTTCAGGGGGCCTGGTTAGGTCCTATTCTGGTTCCCCAGCTGTCTGGCTGGGGTCCATGAGCTCCTACTTGCTCAGGTCAGCTGTTTCTGTCAGTTTCCCCAGCATGGTCTCAACCCCTTTGCTCATCACTCCTCCCTTTCTAAAACTGGATTCTAGGAGTTCGGCTCAGTGCTTAGCTGTGGATCTCTGCTTCTGTTTCCATCAGCTACTGGATGAGGGCTCTAGGATGGCATTTAAGGTAGTCATCAATCTCATTATAGGGGAAGGTCATTTAAGGTAGCCTCTCCACTATTCCTTAGATTCTTAGTTGGGGTCATCCTTGTGGATCTCTGAACATTTCCCTAGTGTCAGATATCTCTTGAAACCTACAATGGCTCCCTCTATTGCAGTATCTCTTTTCTTGCTCTCCTCTATTCTTCCCCCAACTCAATCTTCCTGCTCCCTGATGTTCTTCGATACATGAAATTTGACAAAATATTTTTTACATTATGAGATGGCCATGGATCTAAAAGAGCCAGGTAAAATGTGGTGATTTGAATGAGAAATGCCCTCCATATGCCCATGTATTTGAGCACTTGGTCTCCAGTTGGGAAACTTTAAGAAGTAGACATTTATAGGAGGTGTGAGATAGACATTATGGGGTGGACTCTGTGCTTTTATAATTTGGCTGCAATTCTTCTTCTCCCCCACCCCCTGTCTCTCCACTTTCCACCTGTCCCTCGGTCTATCTGCTTTCTATGTGTGGATAAAATACAATCCTAGCCTCAAGTTTCTGCTATTATGCCTCCCCTACCATAATATCCCCCCCCCGAAAATGTAGCCAAAAACAAACCCTTTCTTATCCAACTTGCTTTTTTCAGGGTAATTTATCACAGCAAAAGAAAATTAAATAATATACTACGAGACAATACTATAATACACTATGTCTCCTAATTAAATAAGTCTTTAAGGTATCCCATTCTTAGCCAGGCTTGGAAAATTATTTAACAAATTCATATTTGTTATGAAAAGTAGATGGGTAATATTATAAAATAACTTGCATTTGACTCCCAGTTCCCTTTCTGATTATAAAATTAGAAATGAGATTTCATAATTCTTATAAAAATGTAAAAATTTCCCTTGTTTTCTCACAAGTCTGGCCTATTGTTTCTATCCTGGTAATTAATCATATTGATAAATGGCAAAAGAGGTTAAGGATGTTTTGTATATCATCTCAAATATATAGTAGGATTTTCTAAACTTACTATAAAATATATACTTTATTTTCCCAAGTATATTTGGAAAGTTTCTTGATTTATGACTGTCTTATTTTCTGTAACCACAAAACAAATATTTTTTGGTTTTTCAAGACAGAGTTTCTCTGTATTGCTTTGGAGCCTGTCCTAGAACTTGCTCTGTAGGTCAGCCTGTCCTTGAACTCATAGAGATTTGCCTGCCTCTGCCTCCCGAGTGCTGGGATTAAAGGTGTGAGCCACCAGCGCCCAGCCAATATTCATAATTTGATTTATATCTCGAAACATATTATTTGGGATTCAGATTTGCCAAATGACATATTGAATATGAGCAAATTCTATAACATTTTACAGCAAAGTAGGGGAATAAGGGCTACAAGTCTCAGAT
Organism: Cricetulus griseus; assembly: GCF_003668045.3. Classification (NCBI taxonomy): domain Eukaryota; kingdom Metazoa; phylum Chordata; class Mammalia; order Rodentia; family Cricetidae; genus Cricetulus; species Cricetulus griseus. The sequence continues at coordinate 59,858,846 of NC_048604.1, forward strand.
ACGACCTTTTTGAGAGCAAAAGATTTTTCTATATTATTAATTATAGCCTAAAAATTTAACCTAAAGCCAATGAAATACATGATAAAATTTGGAATGCTTCTGTTGAAACTAATCCCAATTAAAATATATAATTTAAAAGAAGTACAGTTTTTTAAAAAATATTTTGAGTATAGTACTTCCTATTTAAGACTTCATTTAACTTGATTTCTTTTATTTTCAGAATCTATAAATGACTTACTATACACATGAAATTTAAGTATAGGAAACAGGAAGTGCACTGATCTTTAAATTTCATCAGGATGGAACAAACTGCCTGAATAGTCTGTTAGTCTAAACATTGGAAATTGTGTTAGACATAAAATAGTGACATACCTTGAGCTAAGTTACCAGTATACTAATTATAAGAACTGAGAAATGGAGAATGCAAAACCACCAAATATTCAAGAAAAACAAACACCAAAAATCAGAGTTGACACCCTAAATACACAGAATTCATCTGGGTAAAGAAAGAATTCAAAACACATTCAATGAATGTTCTCTGTAAATTTTGAGATAGCATTACATCCATTAAATTCAAACTTACTCTGATCCCCAAATTGCATGCTGCTGTGAAACGCTACTTGAAAATAAAAAAATTCCCATCACTAAAATACAAAAAATAATAGTATGCAAACCAATCAAGTTGGTAAGATAGAAATTGGATCATTACACCTTCATTAAACATTTTCTTAGAGAACAAAACTTACAAGGATCAACTATAATATGGAATTCTGAAAAATATTTCAGAAAATTGGAATGGAAATAATAAGGTTCTTCTAGAAGAATAAGATTCTCATTAGATATGTTTCCTTTGATACTGGAGGAGACAAATGATCAGTATCTTTATAGATTTTCAGAAAATAACTTTATACCTAAAATTTTATACCCAGCTAATTTGCCATCATGTGCTAGTAAGATAAACTATTTACATGTATACAACTTTGAATGTTCATTATCCACAACTATTCTTTGAATAAATCACTTTTGCGTAGTCCACTGAAAAGAAAAACGAAAAATGAAGGAAAATAAGAGACATGAGATGTTATGCTGAGTAATCAAAGAATAACAATCAATAAAGCATAAATGATAATATGGTCTTAAAACTTAAGATTATTGATAACTAATATTTTCAAGCAGTGGACAAGCATAAATGTTATAGGTATAATTTAGAAATTTAATTCCATTGGTTCTTCTAATGAGATATTAAAAATTGAAGAGGAAGATAAAATCATGTTTAATGGTAAAGAATACTGACATAAATAATGATACAAATTAAACCGTTTAAAACATCAAATAATTACTAGAAATACAAATTGTGAGCTTACATCTGTGTAATGAAATAGAGAAAACAAATAAAACCTAGTCAGTTCAAGGAAATGATAGAAATAAAAATGATGAAATTATTGTGATCATGTCATAAAACAAACACAAAATCAAAGAGTATGAATGAGCAAATATGTTTAGTCCTCTGTTAATAGAATAACAATTCAGTGCAGTGTTTTCATACTTTTTAGTACAAAAGAATTATCTCTAGGATGGCATATAAAGTAGTCATCAGTCTCATTATAGGGAAAGGACATTTAGTGTAGCCGCTCCACCATTGCCTAGATTGTCAGTTGGTGTCATCCTTGTAGCTCTCTGGAAATCTCCCTAGTGCCAAATCTCTCCTCAGACCTATAATGGCTCCCTCTGTTATGGTAGCTCTCATCCTGCTCTCCTCTATTCTCCCCCCAACTCAACATTTCTGCTTCTCCATTTCCTCCTCTCCCTTCCTCTTCTCCTCCTCTCATTCTGCCAGCTCCTTCTCCCCTACCCTCATGCTCCCAATTAGCTCAGGAGATCCTGGTCCTTCCCATTCTCCAAGGACCATGCATTTTTTTCTTAGAGTCCTTCTTGTTTCCTACTTTATATGCCATCCTACAGCTCTCATCCAGTGGCTGATGGAAGCAGAGGCAGACACCCACAGCTATACACTGAACTGAACTCTGGAACCCAGTTGCACAGAGGGAGGAATGAAGATCAAAGGGGTCAGGACCAGGCTGGTGAATCTCACAGAAACAGTTGGCCTGAACAAGGGGGAGCACATGGACCCCAGACTGCTGTCTGGGAGGCCATCATGGGACTGATCTAAACCCCTGAAAGTGGATGTCAATGAGGAGGTCTCAGCACTCTATGGGGCCTCTGGTAGTGGATCAGTATTTTTCCCTGGTGTAAAAAGGAACTTTGAGAGCCCATCCCACGTGAAGGGATGCTCTCTTGGCCTGAACACATGGGGGAGGGCCTAGGCCTGGCCCAGGATGATGTTGTGGAATTTGGGGAGCCCCCATGGAGGGCCCTACCCTCCATGGTGAGTAGAGGGGGAAGAGGCTGGTGGGGGACTGGGGAGGAGGGGAGGGAGAGAGAGAAGGGATTGACATGAGAAGCAAGCTTTTTCCTAATTTGAACTAATAAAAATAAAATAAAATAAATAAAAAATGACAAAACAAAAACAAACAAAAAAGAATTATCTCTCAACTCGTATACACATGAATATAAAATTTCCCCAAACTTATCAATTGCTCTTATTAGTTATTTCATTTCATATTATTAATGATGGAGATTCTCCTAAAATTCAATAATTGAAGCTAGATTATAGATCTTAGCTTTCCTTAAAGAAGAATTTATAGGATACTGATGTAATTAATAGTTCCAAAGCAAAAAAAAATATTGAAATTTCAACTATTCATTCACTTGCTATATGTTGACTTGCCATTTATCTGAGTGTAGATTACTTATTTAAATAAACAAGGAATCCATCTTTTTTTTTTTGGTTTTTGAGACAGGGTTTCTCTGTGTAGCTTTGGAGCCTATACTGGCACTCGTTCTGGAGACCAGGCTGGCCTCGAATTCACAGAGATCCTCCTGTCTCTGCCTCCGCAGTGCTGGGATTAAAGGCGTGTGCCACCAACGCTGGGCAGAATCTATCTTTTAAGTTTTAGGGAATTTTATCACTCATTTACTTTCTCTTGCTTTCTTCTCCTTTTCCCCTCCTCCTGTACTCTCTCCCTCATCTTCATCTTCTTCCTCTTCCTGCTCTTCCTTTTCATCATTCTTCCTTGTCACATCTAGTTTTTGGATATATCTTCCTAGACAATTTAAAAAAAAACTCTAGGATATTTCTGGTTCCTTCCTTAATTCTAGTAACTATATTATTCTCTTCTTGCATTTTCTTTACAAATGAGAAACCTCAATTAACTCATTCTTTACATCCTTTCATTTCAAATCATCAATCTTGGTATTTTTTTCACTTTAAAATTTGGAGAGTCTATCAATTTCTCTCCATCTTGTGCAACTGTAGTATCATATCAAAATCAGTGTGGCTGTATCATCAGTTCTCAACCTGTGGGTCACAAACCCTATAGGGGTCACATATCAGTTATCTTGAATATCATTATTTACTTCATGATTCAAAACTATAGCAAAATTACAGTTGTAAAGTAGCAATGAAAGAACTTTATGGTTGGGGATCACCATAACACAAGGACCTGCATTAAAGGGTCACTTTCTGGGCCCATTGAAGTGGATCCACTCATATTGACTTAAGGTCAGAGTTCAAACCTACCCTTGCTCTTTTAAGTTTAAAGGTCTAAGACCTAAAGGTCTAAGGTGTGGCTCCTGAAGGATATTTGGCCTAAGGTATGGTCACTGGATGTCTTGCCTAGATAACAGAATGCTTGATATAAGATATGGTTACCAGATGCCTTAATTCTCAAGGTCAAATAACAGGAGCTTTGATTTAAGTTGTGGTTTGTTCCTTGCATCATTGGGAAGAAAGTTCTTTTGTTTTCCCCCCTTTTGGTTGGGGTATATAAGAACTTTGAGGAATAAACTTAGGACAGATCCCAATATTCACTGGATGCCCTCCTGACTCTATCTTCTGTCTTTTGTCTATTTCTTTCCACAACACACACACACCCTTCTCAGGTACAAACAGGACAGGTCAGAAGGTTTTGAGAGGTCACATCATTAGGAAGGCTGAGGACCACTGGCCTAACACAATCAAGATACAGAAGAGAGGGGTCAATACAAGGCTCTCTTCTAATTGCTCTTCTGTAGTCAAATCTAGTCAATCTTATTTCTGTCCTGTTCTTCTCTTCCTACTCGAGACTAATGTATTTTCCATTTCTGTAATTTTTATCTGCTTGAGAATACTACATAAATACATTATTAGTTATTTAAACTTTGGACATTTAGTACAATTTTCTTAATATTTATCTGAAATGTTATGAGCACCAAAAGATCTCGATTACTTCAGGCTTTGTTCGTCATGACTAAAGCATCTGTTAATATTAGTAGCACAAGTTTTAGTGTACATATATATTTTCATTTCTTTTGAAAAAAAGGCCCAAAGTTATAAATGCTGGGTCTTATGGTGATTGGATATGTAGTTTGTAAGATTATGGAAGTCTTTCTACAGTACTAATTTTCTCATTGTATAGATTGAGTTTACTTGTCTAACTTTAATGATGTGTTGTATATTTTATATCCTTGCCCTATGCCTCATCTGTAGATTGTGATTATTTTTTCCAGATATGCCTTAATCTATCTTCCTCATCAAATAGTCTATAATATCAACAAATCCAGTTCATGAAACATGCGGATTGCCCTTTACAAATTTTTCCTAGTTCTACAAACCAATTATTTTCTCTTAAGAATCATTTCCTAAAAGTTTTATGTTTTACATTGAGAACTTCAGTACATTTTGAGTTATTTGTATATAAGGGGTGAGGTTTATGTTAAGGTCTGCATTTTGGGCCTATAATTTTACTAAATATTTTCAATTACTCCAGCATCATTATTTGAAAGGCTGCATTTTTCATTGAATTCATTTGGATGTATTTATATGGATCAATTTCTGTATTTCTTTTTTCTGTATTTCATTTTTTAACTTATTACATTTATTGTATATTTATGTATGTGTGTATGTGTGCAGGCATATGCATGCTACTACACATTGAGAAGAAGTTGAGGGAGTTGACTATCTTCTACCACATAGGTCCCAGGATTGAACTCATGTTATAAGGGGTGGCAATAGGTACCTTTACCCGATGAGCCACCTCACTGGCCCTGAATTTTCTTTTGTTATTATTTATATGTACATCCCTACATTGATGCCATGAAATCTTGCGTTGTATAGCTCTGTAATTTCTCTTGAGGAAAGGAAGGCTGATTTCGCCTAATTTCTTCTTTTAAATTGATGATAGCACTTACAAGACCTGTACAAGCTCAAGCCAGAAAAATCCTAGAATAGAGAAGGACATTAAGCACAAGTCTTACTCCTATCTAAGGAGCTATTGGAAATTGGTAGCTACTTAGAGGAGAGGGAAAGTCAGTTTTCGGTAAGGGTGTGGCCTCTGGTAGATTGACCAAGCTCTATTGGAAAGCCACATACCAAAGATGGGCATTACCAAATATAATTGATGGATTTTTTTTTTGTAAAAAAGGACAAAGTTGGGTGTATAGGGAAACAGTGGAGTATGGATTGAGAGGTGGGATGATATTGGATGGGAAAGGATCAAAACATATTCTATGAAATTCTCAAAAATGAATAAAAATTGATATAAAAATTGATTTGGCTATTGTGATTCCTCTGTTTTTCAATATATTCTAGAACAATATTCTCTATAGATACCAAAATTTATGGATGGATAGGTATTATATGAAATCTTAATATTAATTTTGGAACAATTTATATCATGTGTTATGATGGGAAATGCCCTTCTGTGTATGCTTATCTTATTGGTTAATGAATAAAGCACTGTTTGGCCAATGAGGCAGAAAGATAGGTGGAACTAGGAGTCAAGGAGGATTCTGGGAAATGTAGTAAAAAGAAGTCTTGTGATACAGGCAGGAAGTGACATAGCAAGCAGACTCATATTTAAACAAGGACAAGCAGGAAGTCCCCTTTTTCCTCTTCCTCCTGCTCTCTATTCTGGAGCTGCCATGTGATCCTGGCAAGAGAAGAAGCCTGCAGCTAGCATCAGATAAGATAAGTCTTTATGATTGATACTTAAGACTGAGCTAGCAAGTAGGAAAACCTAGTCAGTTAACCAAGCAGCATTTGTACCCAATATAAGTCTCTGTGTGTTACTTGGGTCCTTAATGTGGCAGTGCGTGGAACTCGGGCAGCCTGGCAGAAAGCACGCACATAGCAGCAGGGTTCAGGTGGCTTGGAGGAAAGATTTATTCTTACAGTGTTAAGCTTTATAATCTGTACAGTATGTCTCTATATTAGTTAGATGTTTTACTTCTTTCACTGTTTTCTTTTACCATTCAAATACTTTATATGCTATGATAGACTGACAAGAAGATACTTCATTTTTTATCTTAATCGGAAAACACTCAGTCCTTCAACATTTAATATAATTTTATTGCCATATTTTTGTATACTTGAATAAATATATGCATGATTTGGGATTATTTGATTAATTTTCACATATCGAGCTAGAATTGCATCCTTACAGTAAATTTCACTAGAAACCATTTGCTAATGTTGTGTCAAATATTTTTGCATTTATGTTCTCCTACATTTGCTAGGAATATCAGTCTGTAGTTTAGTTTTGCTTTTGTACATTCTTTGGCATGATTTAGTATCAAGGTAAGGCTAATTTCAAGGAATAAATGAAAAAGTACTCTTTCCTATTCTATTTTCTGAAAGAGACTGTTCTTAATTGGTGATATTTCTCCTTTAGACATTTACTTTGAACATTAGGGTTAAACAATAGTATAATAAAGATTAATTTTATAAGGTTTTAAATTATAAGTTCAACTTTCTTAATAACTATAAGATTATTAAAATTAGTTCATTGGTATATTTTGAGGTTTTAGCACACTTTGAATTATCAGATTTATGTGTATAAAGTTGTTGGAACTTCCAGCTTTGAGATCAATTCTGAGTTTTCAGATTAGTGTAATAAAATTTTCAAGAACTATATGTCAGTCCTACCTAAATGACTTAAATGACACTAGAACATATCCATTCTTTCAAAAATGACCTGTATTCCAGCTTCATGAGAGAAACTGAGATAACACAGTGCCACAAAGACCTATAATTTTATGTTTTCTGATCATGTTTTAATACATATAAATATTTAATTTTGTAAGGTCTAGGTTAATGTTTCTTACTTTAAAACATTTTTCAGACCCATAGATTTTAAAAATGTTTCATAAAATATACAAATAATGAGGTGCAAATTTATATGCACTACACATTGAAAAAAACTGCAACCCTACTTGAACTCAACAACTTAGTTCCCTCAACAGCTTGAGCACACACTGATGCTCAAGTGGCCAGTTACTTAAAGTGTAGGACAGATGCCCTGTCACCTTTATTTCTTTGAAGAATTTGGCAAGTGAATTCAACTTTGCTAGTAGAGGAACCAGAGGCTTTTGTTGGCACAACTCAACAAAATGTCTCTCAGAGTGACTACTTTGTAGACAGAGTAGCTACTTCAGTGCTACCCAACAGCTATGTGACACTGTGTCATGTCAATTTCTCTCATGCAGCTGTATTCATAAATGGCATGTGTTGCTTTGAATTCTAATTTAAGAGTTTCTCCTTGTTAACTCTTTCCCTTCACAAACCTGTCACCTTTTTATTTCTCTATCCACAAAATAGATACTCTGATATGCCAGTACGAAACTGTCTTGGTGAATGTAGAGGGGAGGAAAGAGCAGAAATCCTGGCTAGGCTTATTGTGGTATTAGAAATGTTTAAAAATTACTTGGGCTTCCTCCTTAGAAGATTACAGGTCAAGTATTACTACATTTCTGTTTCTTCATGCAATTACAACTCAATTTGATTCTTGCAAAACAGTTCTATTTTTGTTTTGTCACTGGTCGTTTTTCACAAGGTACACCAAATCCCCCTCCCCCAAATCAAAACGGAACAAAACTAAATTATGTATTTTAAAGCCAGTATGACAATTATGCTAATATAGCTAGGATTCATGAATAGAGTTTGCAAATCCAAGTTTCAACAACTATACCAAATAACTATTATTAAGACCGTGCTTTGGTTCTGACTTTTTTAGGAGGCCTACTGAGACATTAAATCTTAGGCAGAATGTCATTTTTCAGTGATAAAGCTGTTTTAAGTACTGAATTGCCTATACTCCAATAATTTGTACATTTTTTTCTTGTTAGTGACATATTTCATGTAAAGAACAGAAAAAAGTATATCGGTCTGCAATGGGAGTCAACCATCTGTATGTGGAAAAAGGTTTTGATGATATATCTGTCTTCAACTGAAACATTAAATGAAACATTTGAAAGAAGCAACTTAAGCAAGTAAGTATTAATATTTGCTCCATAGATATAGTAACAGAAAATCTAGCATGAGCCACAAGAGGACTTGAAATACAGAGGTTATGAGGAGTCAATCAAAATACCAATGAAGAGCAAGGTGACAATGGTTAGGTCCTGTTCTTGCAGCTTTCCCCTTATGCCCTCCTTTACTCAGCCATGAGTCTCCTCTACTGATGGTCACCTACTACTTGACCCTACAGAGTCTAAATCTTCAGATACTTCCCAAAGAACTGAACCATGAGAGAAATAAAATGCGAACAGAAAAAAATGAACTATATTCTTACCAAAACTTGAGACTCTTATTTAAAGTATTCTTGGAAGGAAGAATTTTTTCAATGAAATTGTGCTCTGTACAACTCACCTAATCAAATTAAAATTCCTGCTTTCCTTATCAGAAACATTGTTTTCTCTGAGTGAGAACAAGGAATGAATAAGTAGATCTGTTTAGTTCAAGTGAGGCAAATGAAAATTGCTGTCCTGGCTGAGGGCAATGTTCAGCAGTAGAGGATTTATTAGCATGCACAAGGCACTATATTTAATCTCCAGTACTGAAGAAAAAACCGCCACATCCAAACAAAAACTAAAATAATGAATGAATGAATAAGCAAATGAAATTATATACTGTGACAGGTCTTTGTAAGAGAAAACAGAAATTATCATTAGATGAAATAAGAATAATTGTGGTTAAAATGAAGTGTTTCTGCCAAATGCTGATGAAAAACTAACAATTCTAGATAGTTTTTCTTACATTTAACAAATTAATACCGGTCCATTACATGCAAGGCAATTGTTTCATTTTTTAAATTTGTTTGAAAACATTTCAGTCATTTTTTTATTTCATGAAGGTAATGGGCATTCCATAGTCACCTTTGTGCTAGTAATTACTCCAAGCAATGGCTCAGGTAAAAAAATAAACCCCAGATCTTTGTCTAGCTACATTTTGTGACTCTAAGATTTATTTTTTGCATATATTTCCGCCTTAGGAAAGGAAAAGAAAATATAAATGAGTTATTGTATTTTCAGATACTATGATACACATGTTTCTGAATGTTCAATTTCATAGGAAATGTTTATTTTTAAATTATAAAGATATTAAAAGGACAAAGTTAAAATTTATGCAAAATGGTCAAACAAAATAGAAGCATGAGTTTTAGTGAAACTTTTTCTTTCCTTCTTACCCAATGATGATAATTTTGTTGGCATCCTTCCAAAATTATTCAATCTATGTATGCAATTATATCTTATACATCTATATAAATAGTATCAATCAAACAGACAGAATAAAATGAATTATATGACTTGACATAGAAGGATGATTTCAATGTTAGTAAAAAATGTTACTTCCAAACAGCACAGATATTTGTGTAAATTTTACCATTATGAGTGAGGATCCACTTTCATTTTGATCATCATCAAAAGTGAACCTAAAGGCAAGAAAAAGGCAAGCATAATAAGCAATAAATAAGCAATAAAATATTAAATATAACTTTACAATCAAATATTCTCATGGTTTCAAAGTTGGAAACATCTAATCCTCTGTTTCCTAAAAAAGGTTCAATTGGCAATAGAAAAACGTTATGAAGTATTTACAAGACCAACCCTTGGAAACAATACTCAAAATATATTCATGGTCAATTTCTAATGACAAATTTAGAAAAAAATATAGAAAATCCCAGTGTTTTGTTAAGCTATTACAGATTTATACATGTATTTATATGCATATATACACATATATATTTACACACAGATACAAGAAATAAAACATGTTATTGTTCATATGATATTGGAATATCTTATAGTTCTCCAGTAAAAGTATTTATTAAAATTGATTTTGCATAAATAAAATAAACAATAAAATATATATGGGAATCTATAGTGAAATTAATAGGAACATATGCATTTGAACTTGTCTCTAAGATAACTTACAATGAATCAAAATTTATATATCATATATGAGTAAAATTAAGCAATGGACTTACAAAAATGGAACAATGTCAAAAAATTAGAAATGGCCACTGAACTAACTCCATATTATTGCTGTAGATATTAGATATTATTTCACAAAAATGTTTAATCATCAATCCACAAGTAGACAGTTATATTTAACAAGAATTTCCTGATATTTGAAAAAGTAATAACATTGTTACTTGCATCTAGAAGTATATTATAATGTGCTTCTAAAGATTATTTGTTGCAGTGTTTTCTATATTCAGGCATGACATATGTGGTGGTTTGAAAGAAAATGGCCCCCCAAAAGAGTGGTACTATTAGGAGATGTATCTTTGTTGGAATAGGTATGGTCTTATTGGAGGAAGCATGTTAGCTCACTTCCTGTTGCTTGCTTATCAAAATGTAGGACTCTCAGCTCCAGCACCATATTGGTCTGCATGCCACCATGTCACACCATGATGATAATGGACTAAATCTCAGAAAATGTAAGCCATCCCAATTAAATATTTTTTTCTTTTATTAGAGTTGCCATGGTCATGGTTTCTCTTTACAACAATAGAAACCCTAAGTAAGACAACATAGAAAAACCTCATAAAGAAATGAGAAAATAAGTCATATTTATAGCTAATATGTAGGTATTATTGAAGTAGAGTTGACCAGTGTGGCAGAATTTGTGATTTAGCAAGTATTCCTCTCCTCCTTCCTTGTAAGTCAAGTCTATCCTTTTCTGGTCTGTCAGGTTTGGTTACGTGATTCTCTTCAGTTAGTTAAAAGTGAGTAGAAGTCTGAGCAGAAGCTATAAATGCATAGTGTTGATGGGGAATGTACTTCTGTGCATGTTCATCTTATTGATTGTTGAATAAAGTACTGTTTGGCTAAGGAGGCAGCAAGTTAGGCAGGACTAGGAGTCAAGTAGGATTCTGGGAAATGTAGTAAAGAAGTGATGATCCAGGCAGGAAATGACATAGCAGGGAGACTCATACATAAACAAGGAAAGAAGGAAGTGGGCCCCTTCTCTCTTCCTCCAGAGTCACCATGTGATCCCGGGATGAGGATGCCTTTCAGAGTCACCATGTGATCCCGAGAAGAGGATGCCAATGGAAGGCTTCCAATAAGGTAAGTCTTACAAAATATATAGATTTATAACAATTAAGACTGAGCTAACAGATGAGAAACCTAGTCATTGGCCAAGCAGCATTTGTACCTAATAGAAGTTTCTGTATATTATTTGGGGCCCTAACTCGGCGATCAGAACTCAGGTGGCTGGCAGAAAAGTGCCCATGTGGCGGTAGAGCTCAGATGGCTTTTGGCAGAAAGATTTATCATAACATAGTGTAACTTGGCTTCTTAAGCTGCTAGCATATGCCATTAGAGTGTTATATCCTAAAGAGAGGATAATTTCTTTAGTCAAAGTCCTACAATGTTACTAATAATGTGGGGCAGACCTGAATACATCTCACCTTAGCTGACTAGAGAATAAGAATGGCAGTGCAATGAGATATACCTTTTGCTTTAAGATAGATTTATCTTTTTAAAAATGTTTTGTCACTTTCTGGATCTCTAATATATTGTTCCTTTTCACTTCATACACTATCCTCAAATAAAAGAAAGATGAAAGTAGCCAACACAGTTTGAATTATTTCCTTTTTACTAATTCCTTTAAGTTCTTAAAATAATCCCTATATAATATGTCTTTATATACTCATAGTCATAAATGTATTTATGTGAAAAATCCAACCTTACTTTAGAGATATAATATCTACTGGGCATGTTATTGTAAAACCACATGAAAGAAACTTACTGGCTAGATTGTCTGGTAGGTCTGTAAGTTTCTTCATCATATCCTTCTGCTGATTTCACAGTAAGTCCCACTGCAGCTCCCAGAAGAAATTCTTCTTCATTTCTCATGGGAAGTCTTCGCGCCTGTTGCAGAGCACTTCCCTGTGCAGAACTCACAGGACGCATCCGGAAAGGACTCACGGTTCTTGCCCTTGCTTGTCTCTCATTGTATCCTCTTGCAAGACTCTGAGCGCGTTCTCTCCCACATCTCTCAGTGTATCCTCTTGCAGGGCTCATGGAATAGCCCCTTGCAGGAATCGTTGCTCGTCCTTGAGCAGGTCTCACAGAAAGAACTGTAGCAGGATTTTCAGCATAACCCCTTTCAAGTCTGACAGGTCGTCCTCTTTCAGGTCGCGAAGCAGGTCCCCTTGCGGGTGCCTCAGAATATCTTTTAGCAATTTCTCTCATAGATGCTGCCAAAGATCTCCCTTCACCTCCTGAAGCACTATTGTCAAGGAACTGAAGAAAGAAAGAGAAAAAAGAATGAACTGTTCAGATATTCAAATTCAGAAAGTTAGTAGACACATCAAGATTCCTAAGGGTGTCTGAGTGAAAATAAAGGTTGGATTTCAAAATGCTTAGATTCTTTGAGTTTATGTATACAACTTGTTTCAATTTCAACCAAGTTTGAAAAAAAGTAGTAGCCTTGTATATTTTTTCTTCCTGTGAACAAATCATACAAGTTGTTAGACAAAAAACAGCTATTAAGAACTTGGTACAGGTTCTGGAATGAAGTTAAAGTTTTTAAAATAAATAACTTTTAAATAACTTTAGTCAGTTATGTCACAACTTATTTTGCAAGCATTTCAAATAACCATTTTCTTGTATAAAGTTTGTTTTGAAAAAAGAAATGGAGGAAAGAGAAAGTCAGATATAGTCTTAGGATAGACACTTTCAGCAGAAGAGTAATAATGAAGCACAGGTAATTAATCAGGAAATGAAGCTAATTGAGTAAATTTTGATTGCATAGTTTTTTAGATATGTACATAGCTTATACTTTAAAAGTAAAATTAAGTAAATATGTTTTTAAAAGCATAAGCTCTGAAACAGATTTCAAGCAGAAACATGTAAGCTATTAGTTTGTCAAACTTAACAACCATGGCGACATAATACATACTTTGGTGACTATAAGAAGAAAGAGACGAATTATAATATCTATTGAGTTTTCTCATCTGGACTATATTGGTATTAGAATAACAACTCTGAGAGTAATGATTATTGATGGCTACAGGTTTGCATGCATTGTATAAGTAGATATGTTGACTGTTTTGTAAACTATAGTTACCATATGGCAGCTGGATAAAGAGAAACAAGTAAAGAATAGACATCATAAAAAGGCTCTTTTGTGCTTACTAATTTGAGTATTTTTCTGCTCCATTATCATTCTATCTTTCTATTGGAACTCAGGGTGGGATGAAGGGAGAAAGGGAAATAATGGAACAGTAAGGGATATGGGGTGGGGGATAGGAAAGCAGGGCAGAGAAGGAGTGTGGGAAAGAATAACCAACACTAAAAGTCCTTTGAAAATGCCATATAGAAACCTACTACTGTGGAAGCTTCCTAAAATATATACACACATAAAAAGACTTTAAATAGTTACCTTACAACAGGGAAGGGCATAGGTTATCAAAAATAAAGTCTAGTGCCTGGTATGGATTACCTCTTTTCAAATTGTTTGTCAGTATGGTCCATGAATAAATGACATACTATTGCATTGTTCTTGTTTACCCTCCAGAACTTGTCAATAAGACCTTGTTGCTGAAGACACCACACACCTGAGTCATGGGACTTGGAGAAATATAGTTCAGACTATCCCAGAAGTTGTATACCTAGTAGCTGTCTTTTATAGTTCTTGAAGGTTCTCTGCATGCTATTGTGTGAGAGAAGTTACCAATGGTTTTATCAGGCTATGATCCATATGAACATATCCCTGGTGCAATAGCAGGACAAATGTAATGGGAGTAACAGCCACTTTCTGATTGTATTTTAAAACCACTCTACATGATAGAGTCCATGCTTGATACCATTAACTGGGTCAAAAATCCATGGTTAGGTCATAGTCCCTAGGAAAGAACCTTGTCCTATTATTCTGATAAATCAACATAATAATAAACTCTCTTCTAAGCTCTTATTTCTATACCCATATATTAGTGTATCTCTCACCTTTCTGGAGGGAAGCTTATTTAGCAGTAGATGATAATTAGCAGAGATCCACAAGCAGGCAACATACAGAGGATGAGAGATTGTGAACTGCTCTTCCCTATTTGGGATATTTATATCACACCCTCTCTCCCAAATGCTCATGAATCATCATAGAAGATGGAATAAAATGATTGTAATAGTCAAAGGGAGTTAATGTCTGTTATCAAAACTGTACTTTTAGGACATGAGAGCACAACTGCACATACAAATTCGAGTAATTGGGACTGTAGTCACATGACTTGTACTAGATTAAGCCAGCCAATATCCCAACATGGAGAAAGATGTAGAATAGAGACCAGATGATATACAACCAGAATTGAGTGGCTGCTATTCAAGTGCTTTGTACATGGTGACTCATTTAATCCTCATAGAGCTTCTATGAAGTAGACACTATTATTATCCTTGGGCTATAGGCAATAAATAAAGCAATGAACTAACTTTTTCATGGTAGCAAGTTGTTAAGTGATCAATTTGGAAACCCTACCATTCTGATTCTGAAAGTTGGCATTATCAGTACTATAAAGTACCTTTTAAAAATTAAGTGAAAATTAATTATTCCAGGTTGTGGTGCATATCCCTTCAGAGATGAATTATAAATGAATAGGTTATGTACAAGATTATTTTGGCACTAATTTATTTAGAAGTCAGTTTACATACATCTCTGTATTAAACATTGTTGTAAATTCCAATGAACTCAATTCCTAGAAGCCACTGTAAAATAAGTATTAGATATGTATTTCTCTAGCTCTATGAATATTTTTAATTGTCTTATCTATTGTTGTCAGATGTAATTAAATATTTAAGATCCTTCTCAACAGTCACCAGACAGGAACACTTAAAATGCTCCTGCATGACAATCATTCAGCTGAGATATCAAAGTTGTAGTCAGAACATTCAGTGTTAGAAATATATACTATTTTAAAGATGATTTGTCAAGAAGCAATCATAAATCAATATCAATTAATACTATCATTCTTGTAATACATTACTAGATTTTAAATCACAAAATAACAACATATCATTTTTTAATGGAGTAAATAAAATATTTTCAGAATATAAAGTAAAAACACAGAAAATGTAATCAATGATTGATTAAAGAATGAATAATAAGGATTATTAAGGAAGTCTGTACAAACCCTCCTAATGGCCAAATACCTGTTTAAATGGAAATTCTTAGACATATAGACACATTTCATAATATAGCCTATTAATCCTTGTTGGGCTATGATTATAGTATTGAAACTGGAAAATACAAAATATTAAAATAAAAACAAACAAGAGATGTCAATGTTATTATAATGCTTAAACAAATTTTCTGTCATCTCACTGTTTCCTATTATCTATTACACCATAGGATACAAAGTGATTATGACCCTTATCTCTACCATTATTCATTTACTGTCATTCATAGTATTTTTTATTTTGATGTCTTCTATTTCTTTGTTTCAGTAATAAAAGAAGTTTTCTTAAAGACCAACAAGAAGAGTCACATAAAACTAGGGTAGTTGCATATGAACTTATGGGATGTTCACACAGAATTATGTTGAAAAGTCATATTTAAATGGTATGAATTAAGGTTGTCTAGAAAATGTGTAATTTTAGATACCTGGGTGAAGCCCCAAACCATTCAGCACCACATCTACAGCCATTGGAGCCTTAGCCCTGCACCACCAAGAAAGAAGAGGCCCTACCTGCACCCACTGGAAGAAGAGATGGGTTGATAGCAGTATCACATTCAACAACACAGATATATGACGCCACCAGAGACTAGAGGTTCTACGCAGGCAAGAACTGAACATCCCAACACAGATGAAGCAGAAGAAAATGACCTTAGAAATAACTTTATGAAGATGATAGAGGCCCTTATAGAGGAAATGAGAAAATTCCTTAAAGAAATGGAGGGAAAGACAAAAAATGGAAACATGGAGGAAAAGACAAACCAAAAAATGCAAGAAATCAACAAATGTCTTAAAGAAAGCAATAAAAGCCAAGAAAAAATCAAACAGGTGAAGGAAACAATTCAAACAGTTCAAAATTTGAAAACTGAAATAGAGGCAATAAAGAAAACACAAACTGAGGGAATGCTGGAAATGGAAAATCTGGGCAGACAATCAGGAACTACAGATGCAAGCATAACCAACAGAATACAAGAGATGGAAGAGAATCTCAGGTGTTGAAGATACACTAGAGGAAATAGATTCATCAACCAAAGAGAATGTTAAATCTAACAAATCCTTAATAAAAAATATTCAAGAAACTTAGGACAGCATGAAAAGACCAAACCTAAGAATAATAGGTATAGAAGAAGGTGAAGAAATCCAGCTCAAGGTGCAGAAATCACAGAAGGAAATCACAAAATCACAGAAGAAAACTTTCCCAGCCTAAAGGACATAACTATCAAAGTATAAGAAGCTTACAGAATACCAAACAGACTGACCAAAAAAGCCCCCTTGCCACATAATAATCAAAACACTAAACATACAGAATAAAGAAAGAATATTAAGAGCTATAAAGCAAAAAGGACAAGTAACATATAAAGGCAGACCAATCAGAATTACAACTGACTTCTCAATGGAAACTCTGAAAGCTAGAGGTCCTGGATAGATGTTCTACAAACACTAAGAGACCATGGATGCCAGCCCAGACTACTATACCCAGTAAAATTCTCAATCACTATAGATGGAGAAAACAAGATATTCGATAACAAAACTAGATTTACTCAATACATATCCACAAATCCAGCACTACAGAAAGTTCTGGAAGAAAAGCTCCAACCAAAGGAAGTTAACTATACTCACAAGAACATAGGTAATAGATAATCACACTTTACCAAAAGCTAGAAATAGGGGAAAAATTCCAAAACAAGGAAGTTAGAAAATGTGGAATGGAAGGGAAGCATTCCTGATGTATGATAGAAGTAGGGCCAAGGGCAACATTTGTACTGAATAATTAAATGCTAGTATTGATATTGTTGTATTTTGATTACTTTAGAATAACTACAGGAAATAATTTAAATTAATAGTATAAACTGTTTATTTTGGTTAACCAATTTTCCCATTAGGTGTTTTAGGCCATAGCAAGTGCTAAAAAGGGGTCCTGAAATTATACAAATGCTTCATTTTACAGGTGGAGAAAATAAGAAACTTCATAGTAAATAACATGTTCAAGACATAAAGCTACTTTTGGACAATGCCAAAACAAAAATACTAAAATCAACTAGCTTCTCAGACCAGTACTTCAAATATACCTCTCTGCATCTAGATTTCACATATCTAAACCAATGTCACATAGAAGACATTTATGTATTACTTTACTGACAGTATAAGACAGAATTTAATTTTGAGTTTTTGAGAAATGGCCTCATATAACACAGGCTGACTCTGGAGTCGATATGTAGTTATGCATGATCTTAATTTTTTCTGATCTTCCTGTTTCTGCCTCCTAAAAGCCAGGGTTATCTGTATTGCAACTACATCAAGTTTTATAGTGCTGAGGATTGAACATAACACATGCATTAGTAGGCAAATATTCTACCAACTGAACAAGATTTCTAAAAGATTTTTTTATCTCATATATATATATATAAATATATATATATATATGTATATGTATATGTATATGTATATGTTAGTGTTTTGCCTTCCTTCTTATATGTATAAAAACCAATGCATTTCTTGTTCCCATGGTGGTCACCAGAAGGTGTCTTGTTTCTTTGAAACTGGAGTTACTGATGGTTGTGAGCCACGATGTGAGTCCTAGGGAATGAATCTGGTTCTTTTGCAAAACAGTAAGTATTCTTAACCACTAAGCCATCTTTCTAGCCTTCTTAAATTAGATTTTCAAAATAATTTTTAATTTTTTGTGGGGTTTGTAGTTGACAGTTTCAAACTTGGAGAGTTACTTTGAAATATGTTTCTTACTATGAATTTACCTATAAGAACTAACCTCTTTTACATAATGTCAAGATTAGATTTAGGTCATGCCATTCGGAATTATCATAAATTGATAATTTGAAATAATGAAGACTAATCATACTGAGGTTTACTTAAATATTCACTGACAAAATAAATTGGTATCTATTATATTTTGCATATTTTGATGATTAAGAATTGCTCATTATAATTGAGCTTGCGGCAAAGTAATTAAATTATATTTGTTTTTAAAAATTCTAGTATGATCTTTATTATTGAAAACAATATTATTATAAATTGTGATAAATATGTGGCATTTCAAATCAAGTGATAAAATATTTTCAGTGTTTCCATATTTCATCTGTTTTAAATGACAAACCATGTAATGTTTAGAGATGCATGTATCTATCATGAACCATTATGAAAATAGAAATACAACATGTATGTAAAATACAGTTCCTAGTTAAAATAGCCCACTTTTTGACTGGGAAACACACACACACACACACACACACACACACACACACACACACACACAGACACACAGACACACACACACACACACACACACACACACTAAACATCTTAAAATCTGTCACCAATTTAATCTCTTTCCTGTCAGTCTATCTGGGTGTCATATGCGCATTTGTCACTTAAAAAAGTGGTTTTTACAAGATGAAAAAAGAATTCTTAATTATTTCTGCTGTTGTGGCAGCAACAGTTTTTAACAGAGAAATAACCACTTTTCTAGCTTCTCAAAAGAAAATGTGAGCATAATGCTGTGATAATTATTTTCAGCAATGATAACCATAATATCAACACTCAAAAAGCCCACAATGGCAATTTAAATATGATCATGCTGACCTTTTCCTGCTTGCCATTCCTGTTTTAAAGGACACTCTCAGAAGTATTTAGTTGGTAGATGATAATCTCTAAAACTAATAAAATTGTTGTATTAAAAATGGATTTATTCACAGATTTTAATATAATTTAGTGTAGATACTGGTTCTCTATTATGTGTTAATTTACTTTTGTTTCAACACTTTTGGTAACTTTTAACAAAGGTGTATTCACAGAACGAGTTTTTCAGGAATTTCAAACAGAATTCCCATGTAAACAAAAATAGATTCATAGTGCTGAATTTCTTATTCTTTTTGTTTACTATACATATAAAAGTAGGCAACAATAAAAATGGAAAATTGGGAAATATTAATTTGATGAATATGAGATTACTGTATGCACAGCATTCATTGACAGGTAATAATAACACTTGCTTTTCTCTTTCATCTTTTGGTTTAGGCTATTGATTAAATAATATTTGTAATATGGTTAATATATCTTTCATTTTTGAATTATTCATTTGAGATATCAACCTGATTCTTGTGATTACCTATTTCCATTATAGTCTCCATCTCTTCTTTCAGTCCTCTGCTCAAATGTCACAGTAGCAGAATTTCCCTGACCATCCTATATAATATCAGTTTATCCTACATTATTTTACTTTTGAATGAATATTTGTGGCACCTATAAGGAACTTTAAAATTATCCTACGTTGGAAGAAACTAATGCCCACAGAATTAAAGTGCCTTTTTATTCAAAGTCACTATGATTATTAAAAAGAATAACAATAACAAAACAAAAAATAAACCCCTGATGGTTCTAAAATCTAGACTTCTCATGTCTTTATTTAATAGTTTCTACTGTACAGATGACTAAATTCTGATCTTAGAGATAAAGTTTGTGCTTGTAGATCATCATGAAATCCTTTTTATGAACACTGTAAACCTTTATCAGTGGACATACTCATGCATCTAACTCTAATGAGTGGGGAATTATGTGGTATGAACTGATACATCAATGGAGACATGATAGTTGCTGAAATATTTGTATACCAGAAGTCTAAATAATCACTAAGTTAAAGTGACTTTCTTAACTATATAAAAGTCCTGTTTCTAACATGAAGTGATGTGAAACTAGAGAGAAGCAAAAGCATATCTGGTCTAAAGAGGTTTTTCAAACTTCAATCAGTTGCAAAACCTTGTTGGCATTCACTGGGAAATTTCAAAGCTTACAAAAAGATAAACTACCTTATATGTGAGAATTTTGTATCTGTGAAAATTTTTATGAGGAATTTATTTTCCAGGTATTTTGGAGAACATAACTAGCAGAGAAGTTCTCATTTACTTTGTTAAATTCTCAAAAAAATATTTTTCATTATAAATTTGAAAAACATATGCAGTGTGCCATGATTTTGGTACATTTTGGGGTTTACCAAAAGCAGAATACTACACATGCACACAATGATTTTAGGTAGTAGAACATTCACATATTAAAATTTTTAATGAAAAAATTAAATAATTATTTTGGAAAAAAACACATCAAATCAAAATCTAACATCTGTTTTTTTTCTAGTCTTTCCAAAATTATCATGTGTTTCTCAGTGTAAGAAAGTGTGATGAAACAGAAGAATACTTGAATTATACCAGGGTTCATCAGAAATATTGTCTATATGGAGTTTTTCTACAGTGGGGCACCTGCATGAGAGTCATCTGGTTATTGATAACATGAATATACTTTAGTACATTTGAGAAGTGGAATGGAGCTCAAAAATAGTTTTAAAAAACATCCTTAGGGAATTCTGAATACATTAAGGTTTAGAGAAAACATTAGATATTCTCTGTTGGCTAGTGAGTTTCAGAACATGTAGGTGGCTAGTAAGGGGGACCAACAGTATGCTTTAATGAAAACACCCATTCAGAGTAATGTGACCTTTCTATATAATCAACAGCTCAAAAATTGGGTAAGTAGTATAATTTGTCTGGATCTGAGCTCCCTTAAATATTAATATAAAATATTAGCTAGTTTCCAGAATTGTAGAAATAAAATGATTTTTCAATGAATTATATTATGAATTGTAAATAACTTTTAAAAATAATTACATAGAAAGAGACCCTGTCTTAAACACTAAGGTGGAGAGTGACTGAGGAAGACATCTGATCTCAAGCTCTGGGATCCACACATATTGATGATTACAAAGTGGAGTCAGAGATAGGTTAAAAAACAGGCATGCATACTGATAACCACATCCACAGGTATACATCATTCACAAATGTGTATTATGGTTGTCATACAATTCAGCAGTCCTACTACTGACAGTATGTCTAGATGAAATTTAAATACTACATCAAAGAGATATCTTCACTGCTTTGTTTACTCCAGTACTGTCCAGCACAGCCAATGGACTTGCCCTAGCTCTCCACCAATGCATCAATATATAAAATCAGTAGTGTTGACAGACATGGGTCACATATCTGACTGCACATCTATATATTCTTAGCTCTAACAAAAGAAAAATATCCTATCATTCATGATGTCATGGCCTGCTTGAGGATGGTAGTTGTATACATTATGTTACACAAAGTAAGTTCGACTCAGTAAGTCAAATGCCAATTGAGCTCACTTGCATGTTAGTTCCATAGTACCACAAGGCAAATCAGTAGTTATCAACAGCCTGGATATTCATGCAGGAAAAAGGCAGTACTGATCAATGGATACAATACTTTAATGATGCACTAGGAATATTCTCAAGAAATCTACTAACCAAAATGGTGTATCTAATCACTAGAGTTTATTATTAAAAAATCAAAAAGAAAGCCGGGCATTGGTGGTGCACGCCTTTAATCCCAGCACTCAGGAGGCAGAGGCAGGCAGATCTCTATGAGTTCGAAGCCAGCCTCGAGTTCCAGGACAGGTTTCAAAGCAATACAAAGAAACCCTGTCTCAAAAAACCAAAAAAAAAAATGAAAAAGAAAATAAAGTATTTTTGAAAATTAAAAAATTGCATATATTAGTGATAGTAACAAATTAATAGATACCGACATATAGTATTGGGCACACTGGAATCTTTGTATAATGCCTTTATATTTTTTCTTTGTAGAAAAGAAAAAATCTGATCCATTTCAACATACTAGGAACTGAATTCTTTTGAAGATTTTCAAAATGTTTAATATAGGATCCCAGTAGTCATGAGTGTAAAATATGGAACTGGATTACAATATTGCTCCATTTACTTAGCTTTACATTCTCATATAATACACTCAATACCAAACTGTAGGTGGCATCTATTCTAATCTTTATATTTATCTTGAAGTTATCAAAATCATTCATTAAAAATTGAAGAATATTCATTCACTTGGGTTCACTGTTACTCCATAACTCATGAAGCACTCTGATTTAAAGAACATGTCCTGCCTGTGATAATTATAATTAGCTGAGGTCAATATTCTAAAAGAGTAAAAGTTAGTAGAACACACAGTTCTTAGAGGAAAGAATGAGACAAGATAGACCACTCTTACCTAATTATTTCAGTTACATTTTGTGAAGAAACTTAAGTATTTCATTTGACATGTTAGAAGAGGGGGCATTCACTAAAAAGAAATTAACCTTATTAAAAAAAGCTGATGTAAATGTGCATACAAGAAATTTTTAGTGAGTGATATAGCAGCAAAGTATAAGACAGAGTGATTGACTGACAAAATACTTGTGTACAGAAACTGTTTCCATACCTTACTAACTTGCAAAATGCACTTAACATCTCTTTCCATACCAACAAAAATCCCCCCCAAGTAAGGCAGATGTTCATATTAGTTCATGGAGTTGGTATTAATTTCTATATCTGAGGATAACAACAACACAGAGGTTTGTGAATGATATCACATCTGTACATATATTTTAAGTTTTTTTCAGATTGGATGGCTTTTGTGGAATATTATCTGGGCAAAGGTGGGTTACATTTGTTTATGCTGCAGAATATTACTTTACCTGTATAAAATTGTGTTATATTTGTCATTTTTATGCTGCATTTGTTTAACAATGTAAAGACAGTGTTTAATTTTGTAAAGATGTGTTGCATATGCTGTACCTTGCTTGCCTAAGACACCTGATTGGTCAAATAAAAGCCTGAATGGTCAATAGCTAGGCAGAAGAAGGTTAGTTGAGGCTGGCAGGCAGAGAGAATCAATAGGAGGAGAAATCTATGCTGGAGAGAAGGAAGAATAACAAGAGAAGAGGAGAGAACAAGGGAGACACCTGGGGCCAGCCAGGCAGTTGCCAGCTACCAGACAAGAGAAAGAGTGAAAGTAAGATATACAGAAGAAGGAAAAATAAAAAACTCTGAGACAAAAGGAAGATAAAAAGAAACAGGTTATTTTAAGTTAAAAGAAAGAACCAGAAATGAGCCTAAGCTAGGCTGAGCATTCAAAATGAATAAGAAGTCTTTGTCATGATTTTGGAGTTGTTTGGTGGCCTAAAAGAAAAAAGCCTGGTACAGATGGTAGCTTACAATGATTTTTAAACAGATATTACCTGTATCTGAGATGTCTCTTATTGTATATCCCCCAAATATTGTATATATTAGTATTATTATGCTTAATTAGGAATTGATGCAATACTTTCACTTATTTAATGTTATCTCTAAGGGATAGGAAACATATGGAAGCAAAATTGTTGTTAGGTTTTAAATCTTTCCAGGGAATTTCTGATGATCTCTACACAGAATGTCTCCTTTGGTAATTAATACATATGATTTGAGGGGTTCCTGTGTCCCCAGCTGTCATTTAAAACCACCCATTTGGAAGATTATGGCAACACTGTATCAATAAAGAGTGCAGATGATGATATTTGACAATTAGCTCCAGAATATTATTTCTGTATCTTTTTATTTCCCTAAAAACACTCTTGGTGATAAGCAAAAGAGCACATTGAAAATTTTAATGAAGGGCAACATGAAGTTATTTTGGTGTGCATTTACCCTTGAATTAATAAATTAAAATTGGCCACACAAAGAACTAATTTTCTCAGTAACTGCTAGAAACTGTATGTGTATGTGTCACAGTTCATCCTGAACTAAATCTAAATGAAAAGGTAACGTAACATTGGTTTGAGGAAGTTCATAGGTAAACAAAAGATTTTCTAGAAGTCTAACAGAATATAATCTCTGAACATTGAATCAATAAATTCCTTACAAGGGGTTAAAATCTTGCCTATTTGTCTTTTACAGTATGTAGTGTTTGTTTTATGAAATGGTCAGCAATGAATACAAATAAAATATTGTGTATCTACAGTAAAATGTATTAGCTCCATGGAACCCCCAGCTACCAGGCAGCAGTACTCTCTCCCACCAAGCATGCCCTGCCATTTTACCAGCGACCACCCCACCCATTGGCTCTACTTGCACCTGGAGGGACAGCAACCACCCAACCCACAAGCTCCAGCTGCACCTGGAGGGGCAGTGACCACCTCACCTACTGGCTTTGCCTGTACTTGGAGAAAAAGTGACCACCCAACCCACTGGCTGTGCCTGCATCTGTAGGGAAAGTGACCACAAGAGCCACAGGTGACAACTGCAGCCAGAGGAAGAGACTTCAACTGTACCTGGAGGAAAAGTGACCAACAGAGCAACTGTACCAGATGGAGAAAGAGATGGGCAGACAGCAGTGTAAAAATACATTCAACAACACAAAGAGCAATATGGCACCACCAGAAACTACTGGTCCTACATCAGCAAGACCTGAACAACCCAACACAGATGAAGTAGAAGGGAACAACTTTAAAAGTAACTTTATGAAGATGACAGAGGCCCTTAAAGAGGAAATGAAAAATTCCCTTAAAGAAATGGAAGAAAAGACAAAAAATGGAAGAAATGAATAAATATCTTAAAGAAATAAATAAAACAATAAAACAAAAGAAAGAAACAGTCTGACACTTGAAAATTGAAATAGAGACAATAAAGAAAACACATACTGAGGGAATTTTGGAAATGGAAAATCTGGGTAAACAAACAGAAACTACAGATACAAGCATAACCAGAAGAATGAAAGAGATAGAAGAGGGAATCTCAGGCATTGAAGGTACAATAGAGGAAACAGATACACTGGTCAAAGAAAATGTTAAATCCAATAAATTCTTAACACAAAACACCCAGGAAATCTGGGACACCAAAACAACAACAACAACAAAAAAAACGACCAAACCTAAGAATAATAGGGATAAAAGGATAAGAATTCCAGCTCAAAGGCACAGAAAATGTATTCAGCAAAATCATAGAAGAAATTTTTCCCAACCGAAAGAAGAATATACCTATGTAGGTACAACAAACTTACAGAACACCAAAGAGACTGAACCAAAAAAAGTTCCCTCACCATATAATAATCAAAACACTAAACATACATTATAAAGAAAGAAGAGTTGCAAAGGAAAAAGGCCAAGTAACATTTATATGCAAAGCTATCAGAATTACACCAGACTTCTAAGTGCAGAAGGTCCTAGACAGATGTCCTGTAGACACTAAGAAACTACAGATGCCAGCCAAGACTACTATACCTGCAAAGCTTTCAATCACTATAGATGGAGAAAACAAGATATTCCATGACAAATCAGATTTAAACAACACCCATCCACAAATCCAGCCCTACAGAAAGTACTAGAAGGAAAACTCCAACCCAAGGAAGTTAGCTACATCCATGAAAACACAGTCAATAGATAATCTCAAACCAGAAAACCCCAAAGAAGGGAAACACACAAACACTACCACCACAACCAACAACAAAACAAATATAAGAGGAATCAACAATCACTGGTCATTAATATCTCTTAATATCAATGAACTCAATTCACCTGTAAAAAGACACAGGCTAAGAGAATGGATACAAAAGCAGGACCCATCCTTCTGCTACATACAAGACACACACCTCAATCTCAAAGACAGACATTACCTCAGAATAAAGGGTTGGGAAAAGATTTTCCAATCAAATATACCTAAGAAAAAAGTGGGTGTAGTTATCCTAATATATAACAAAATATACTTCAACCTAAAATCAAACAAAAGGGACAGAGAAGGACATTTCATATTCATCACAGGGAAAATCCTTCAAGATGAAGTCTCAATTCTAATCATCTATGACCCAACACATCAAACCCCACACACCAATAGTGGGAGACTTTAACACCCCACTGTCACCACTGAACAGGTCTGCCAGATAGAAACTTAACAGAGAAATAAGGAAACTAACAGATGTTGTGTCTCAAATGAACATAACAGATATGCATAAATACTCCACCCAAACACAAAAGAATATACCTTCTTCTCAGCACCTCATGGACCCTTCTCTAAAATTGACCATATACTTAATAACAAAACAACCTCAACAGATAAAAATATTGGAATAGCCACTCTGTATCTTATCAGATCATCATGGCTTAAAGTTGGATTTCAACAACACTAATTGCAGAAACCCTACAAACTCATGGAAGTGAACAGCACTCAACTGAATCATCACTGGGTCAAGAAAAGAAAATAAAAAAAATTTAAGGACTTCCTAGAATTCAATGAAAAATAAAAGCACAACATGCCCAAACTTACAGAACTCTATGAAAGCAGTGCTAAGAGGAAAGACCATAGTACTAAGAGCCTACGAAAAATATGTGATGAAATCTCATACTACTAACTTACAGCACACCTGAAAGCTGTATCGCGAAAAGAAGGAAACTCACCCAAGAGGAGTAGATGACAGGAAACAATCAAACTGATGGATAAAATTAATAAAATAGAAAAAAAGAGAAAAATACAAAGAATCAATGAAACTGAGTTGGGTCTTCGAGAAATTCAACAGACAGACAAATGCTTATCTAAACTAACCAAAAGGCAGAGACAGTATATCCAAATTAACACAATCAGAATTGAAAAGGGGACATCAACAGATATTAAGGAAATCCAGAGAATCATTAGGTCAAACTTTGAAAACTGTACTCCACAAAATTGGAAAAATTTAAAGAGATGGACAATTTCCTATACAGGTACCACATAAATGAAGACCAGATAAACAACTTAAATAGACCTATTACTTCCAAGGAAATAAAAACAGTCATCAAAAGTCTAACAACCAAAAAAAGCCCAGGGCCAGATGACTTCAGTGCAGAATTCTACCAGAATTTCAAATAAGTGATAATACCAATATTCCTCAAGTTGTTCCACACAATAGAAACAGAAGGAACAATGCCAAACTCTTTACCAGGCTACTGTTTCCCTGATACCAAAATCACACAAAGACATAACTAAAAAGGAGAATTACAGATCAATCTCTCTCAGGAACATTGGTGCAAAAATAATAAAATACTGGCAAACCGCATGCATGCAAGAACACATAAAAAAAAAATCGGCCACCATGATCAAGTAGGATTCATCAGAGATACAGGAATGGTTCAACATACAAAAATCTGTCAATGTAATCCACCATATAAATACACTGGAAAAAGAATATACAAGATCATCCCATTAGATACTGAAAAGCCTTTGACAAATTCTACAGCCCTTCATTATCAAGGTCTTGGAGAGATCAGAAATACAAGGAGCATATGTAAACGTAATAAAGGCAATATACAGCAAGCTAACATCAAACTAAATGGAGAGAAACTCCAAGTGATCCCACTAAAATCAGGAACAAGACAGAGCTGTCTACTCTCTCCCTATCTATTCAATATAGTACTCAGTTCTAGCCAGAGCAATGAATTAACAAAGGGAGATCAAAGGTATACATTGGAAAGGGAAAAGTCAAACTTTAACTATTTGCAGATGATATGATAGTGTACATTAGTGACCCCCAAAATTCTACCAGGTAACTCCTACAGCTGATAAACACCTTCAATGATGTGGCTGGATACAAGATTAACTCAAGCTTGGTCCCCCTCCGCCCTCTGCCCTCTGCCCACTGCCTGAGGTGGCTCTGGCACTCCTCTGGCCCCAACTCCCCCATAAACCCCTCCTCCTTCTTCTTGAGCCTGTCCCTCAATAAGAGTGGACCTGCCCAGCCAGGGGGGCCCACCCTGAGTATGGACACACCTCACCCTTGTCCCCCCTCTGCTCTCTGCCCTCTGCCTGCTGCCTGAGGCGAGTCTGGGCTCTGCTCTGGCCCCAACTTCCCCCATTACCCCCTCTTTCTTCCTGAGCCTGCCCCTCGAAAGTAGTGGAAATGCCCAGACCAGAAGGCCCACCCTGAGTCTGGACACACCTCACTCTTGGTCCCCCCTCTGCCCTCCGCCCTTTGCTTGAGGAGACTAAAAGAGAGGGAGAGATGCCACCTGCACCCACTGGAAGTAGGGATGGGAAGATGCCAGAATAAGAACACACTCAACAACAGAAAGACCAATATGACACCACCAGAATCTAGGGACTCCACACCAACAAGAACTGAGAAGATGAACACAGAGGATGAAGAGGAGATGGACCTTAAAAATTATCTTATGAAGATGACAGAGATCATTAAAGAGGAAACAAAAAAATTCCTTAAAGAAATAAAAGAAAAAACAAGCAAAATATACATGAAATGGAGGAAAAGACAAATAAAAAATTGAAGAAGTAAACAAATCTCTTAAAGCATCTAAAGAAAGCCAAGAAAAACAACCAATTCAAACAGTCCACAGTTTGAAAGCAGAATTAGAAACAATAAACAAAACACAGAATGAGGGGATGCTGGAATCAGAAAAGCTGGGTAAACTATCAGAAATCACGGATGTAAGTATAACCGAGACTCACTAGAGGATATACAGTCATTGACCAAAGAAAATCTCAAGTCCAACAACTCCCTAACTCTAAATATCCAGGAAATATGGAACACCACGAAAAGACCAAACCAAAGAATAATAGGTATGGAAGAAGGTGAAGAAATTCAGCTCAAAGGTACAGAAAACATATCCAATAAAATCATAGAAGAAAACTTCATCTCTTTTGTTTGATTTTAGTTTGAATTCTAATTTGTTAGATATTAGGATTGCTACACCAGCTTGATTCTTGGGTCCATTTGATTGGAAAGTCTTTTCCCAACCCTTTACTCTGAGGGAACGTCTGTCTTTGAAGTTGAAATGTATTTCTTGTATGCCAGCAGAAGGATAGATTCTGTCTTCTGTCTTTGTATCCATTATGTTAGCCTGTATTTTTATAGGCAAGTTAAGACCATTGACATATTTCCTATGAGAATGACCTGTATGGTAAGAACTTTGAGTCTTTAAAGTAAGAAATTAAAGAATATACCAGAAAATGGAAAGATCTCCCATGCTCTTGGATAGGTAGGATCAACATAGTAAAAACGGCAATCTTGTCAAAAGCAATTTATACATTCAATGCAATTCCCATAAAAATCCCAACACAATTCTTCACAGACCTTGAAACAAAAGTACTCAACTTCATATGGAAAAACAAAAAAACCCAGGATAGCCAAAACCACCCTGTACAATAAAGGAACTTCCGGAGGCATCCTCATCCCTGACTTCAAGCTCTATTATAGAGCCATAGTCCTGAAAGCAGCTTGGTATTGGCACAAAAATAGACAGGTTGACCAACGGAATTTAAGTAAAAACCCTGATATTAAACCACACACATATGAACATTTGATTTTTGACAAAGAAACTAAAGTTATACAATGGAAAAAAAGAAAGCATCTTCAACAAATGGTGTTGGCATAACTGGATTCAGACAGGTAGAAGATTGCAATTAGATCCATATCTATCACCTTGCACTAAACTTAAAACTCCAAATGGATCAAAGAACTCAACATAAATTCAGCCACACTGAACCTCCTAGAAGAGAAGGTAGGTGGTACCCTCGAACAAATTGGTACAGGAGTCTGCTTCCTGAACATTACACCTGTAGCACAGACACTGAGATCTTCAATTAATAAATGGGACCTCCTGAAACTGAGAAGCTTCTGTAAGGCAAAGGACAGAGCAAGACAAAAAGGCAGCCCACAAAATGGGAAAATATATTCACCAACCTCATATCTGACAGAGGGCTGATTACCAAAATATACAATGAACTTAAGAAGCTAGCCACCAAAACACCAAACAATTCAATTAAAAGTTGGAGTGCAGAACTAAATAGAGAATTCTCAACAGAGGAATACAAAATGGCTGAAAGACACTTGGGAAAGTGTTCAACATCCTTAGCCATCAGGGAAATGCAACTCAAAACATCTCTGAGACACCATCTTCCTCCTGTCAGAATGTCTAAAATCAATAACACAAAGGTGAATCTATGCTGGAGAGGATGTGGAAAAAGAGGAACTCTCCTCCTTTGCTGGTGGGAGGGCAAACTTGTACAACCACTTCGGAAATCAGTATGGCAGTTTCTCAGGAAAATTGGAATCAGCCTACCTCAAGATCCAGCAATTCCTCTCTTGGGCATATACCCAAAGAATGCACACTCATACAATAAGGATATATGTTCAACTATGTTCATAGCAACATTATTTGTAATAGCCAGAACCTGGAAACAACCTAGATGCCCCTCAAATGAAGAATGGATAGAGAAAATGTGGTACATTTACACAATAAAGTACTACTCAGCAGAAAAAAAAATGAATCTTGAAATTTGCAGGCAAATGGATGGAAGTAGAAGAAACCATCCCGAGTGAGGGAACCCGATCATAAAAAGATAAACATGGTATGTACTCACTCATTTTTGATTTTCAGACATAGAACAAAGGATTACCAGTCTACAATCCACACTAACAGAGGAGCTAGGAAACAAGGTGGACCCCAAGAGAAGACTGCATATTTTCTCAAAGAAGGGGATGGGGACAAGAACCCCTAACCAAAGTGGGAGTGGGGGGTGGGAGTGCAGAGGAGATGGGATGAGAAGAAGGGGAGGGGGAGGAGAACAAGAGGACTGAGACTGAGGAGGAATAGAGGAGGGCAAGAAAAGAGATGCCTCGATAGAGGGCAACAGTACAGGTTTGGAGAGAGGTCTGGCAGAGGGTGAATGTTAGGGGATTCACAGGAATGACCCCAATAAGAAGCCAAACAGTGTTGGAGAAAATGCCATTGATGTGCTTCCCCTATAATGAGATTGATACCTACCTTGTTTACCATTCCTAGAGCCTTCATCCAGTAGCTGTTTGAAGCAGAAACAGGCACTCACAGCTAAGCACTTAACCATGCTACTGGAATCCAGTTGTGGAGAGGAGGGGTGAGCAAAGGAGCCAAAACGGGGCTGGAGAAACCCGCAGAAACAGTGGACCTGACCTACTGATAGCAAGGAAACCCTAGTCATAAAACTGGGGAAACAGCATTGGACCAAACCAAGCCCTCTGAATGTGAGTGCCAGCTTGGAGGCCAAGACAGTCTATGGGACCTCTAACAGTGGAGCCAGTCTTTAATCCTAGAGCACAAATGGACTTTGGGAGCCCATTCCCTATGGAGGCATACTATTGCAGCCCAGATACAGCAAGGAGGGCCTAGGCCCTCCCCCAAATGATATGATGGACTTTGAAGGTTCCCCGTGGAGAGCCTCACTAACCCTGGGGAGGAGTTGGGGGTGGGTGGGGGGTCGGTGGAGAACATGGGAGGATGGGTGGGCAAGGGGATATGTAAATATGAGTAGTAATTAAAGAATTCAAAAAACAAAAAAGATTCACTGAAAAATAATCAGTAGCCCTTCTATATAGAAATGATATATTGCCTAAGACAGAAATCAGAGTAACAATACCCTTACGATAGCCACAAATAATATGCAATATCTTGGGGTAACATGTGAAAGATCTGAATGATAAGACGTTTATGTCTTGGAAGAAAAACATTGGAGAAGACATCAGAAAATGGAAAGATCTTCCATACCTATGGATCTATAGGATAAACATAGCAAAAATGGCAATATTACCAAAAGCAATTTACAGAATCAATGTAATTCCCATCAAAATTCCAACACAATTCTTCACAGACCTCCAAAAAATACTCAACTCTATGAAAAAACAAAAAACCCAGGATATCTAAAACAATGTTGTACAATAAAAGAACTTACAGAGGTATCACCATCCTTGACAGCACGCTCTACTACAGAGCTATAGTAATAAAAATCAGCATTTTATTATCATAAAAACAGACAGGTGGATTAATGGAATTGAGCTGAATATACTGGCCGCACACCTAGCAACCCCTGAATTTTGACAAAGAATCCAAAACTATAAAAATGAAAAAAGAAAGCATCTTCCATAAATGGTGCTCACATTACTGATGTTAGCATGTAGAAGAATGCAAATAGATCCATATCTATCACCCTGTACAAAACTCAAGTCCAAGTGGACCAAAGACTTCAACAAAAATCCAGTTACAATGTAACTGATAGAAGACAAAGTGAGAAGTAGCCTTAAAGGCATTGGCACAGGAGGCAACTTCCTGAAGAGAACACCATTAGCATAGGCACTGAGATAGACAACTGATAAATGGTGCCTCCTGAAATGGAAAAGTGTCTGTAACGCAAAGGGCATTCAGTAAGACAAAATGGCAGCTTAAAGAATGGGAAAAGATCTTTGCCAATCCCACATCTGACAGATAATCCAATAAAATAATCCAATCCAATAAAAATGGGGTACAGATTGAAACAGAATTCTCAACAGGAGAAACTCAAATTTCCAAAAGACATTAAGTAATCTCTCAACAACCTTAATCATCAGGGAAATGCAAATAAAATGACTATGAGATCTCATCTTATACCTGTCTGAATGGCTAAAATAAAAAACAATAATGACAGCTTATGTTGGAGAGAAATGTGGATAAGGAAAACACTCCTCCATTGTTGGTGGGACTGAAAATTTGTACAGCCACTTTTGAAATCAATATGGCAGTTTCTTAGAGATTTGGGAATCAATCTATCTCAAGACCCAGTACTACCACTCTTGGGCATACACCCAAAAGATACTCAATCATACCACAAGGACACTTGCTTAACTATGTTCATAGAAGCATTATTCATAATAACCAGGACCTGAAAACAACCTAGATGCTCCTCAACCAAAGAATGTATAAAAAATACAATACATTCTCACAATGGAGTATTACTCAGCTGTAAAAAGCAATGACATCAAGAAATTTTCTGGCAAATGGATGGAACTAGAAAAAATCATCCTGAGTGAGGTACCACAGATCCAAAAGACAAATATGGTATATACTCACTCATAAGTGTGTATTGGGTATAAAATAAAGGATAATCAGGCTATGGTCCACAAAGAGAGGGCAGGCAACAGGGAAGTCCTGGACAAATGCATGGATTACCCTGGGAAGGGGAAATAGAAGACATCTCCTGGATAATTTGGAGGCTGGGCGGGGTTGGGGAGTGGAAGCATCAGTGTTTGGGTTGGGCAAGTTGGAGGCAAGATGGAGGGGGAAAGAGTAATGAAAGAGATGTCACTATGGGGGATTAGGGAGAAACCTGGTTCCAGGGAAACTCCTAGTAATCCACAAGGACAACCCCATCTAAGACTCCTAGAAATAGTGCAGAGGTTGCCTGAACTGTCCATGTCCTGTAATCAGATTGGTGACTACCCTCATTGTCATTAGAGAGACTTCCTGCAGTAACTGATGGAAGCAGATGCAGAGATCCACTGACACGCACTGTGCCAAGCTCTGGGAGTCCTGTTGAAGAGAGGGAGGAAAAGTTTTACTAACCAGGGTGTCAGGGTCATGATGGGAGAATCCAGATACAGCTGACCTGAGCTCCTGGGAGCCTACAGACTCTGGACAGACAGCTATGGAGCCTGCATGAGACTGACCTAGGCTCCCTGCATCTGACAGTTGTGTAGCTTGGTCTTTTGTGGGGCCACCAGCGGTGGGACCAGGACCTGTTCCTGATGCATGAGCTGGCCCTTTGCAACATATTCCCTATGTTGGGATGCCTCACCCAGCCTTGGTGCAAGGGGAGGAACTTGGTCCTGCCTCAACTTGATGTCTTGCTTTGTTGACTCTTATGGGAGACCTGTCCTTTCTGAACAGAAACCAAGGGGGAGTTGATGGGGATGGATAGAAGTGAGGTGGGCAGGTAACAGGAGGAGAGGACTAAGAGGAAACTTTAGTTGGGATTTAACTAAGTGAAAATTTTAATAAAAAGTAGGGGAATTAGACCAAATAAGCAAAGAATATGAAATTTTTAAAAATCACTGGTGAGGAACATACAGGAATTATGAGACACAATTAAAAATCAAAATCTTCTAATTATAAGTATAAATAAAGGAGAAGAATTCCAGGTCAATGGCACAAACTAGATCTTAAACAAGATGATAAAAGAAACTTCCCCAAACTAATGAAAGGTATACCCATACAGATATAAGAGGTACACAGAAAACAAAATAGAAATCAGGAAAAAAACTTCCTCATGGCTTATCATAGTTAAAATTTCAAATACATAGAATAAAGAGTATTGAAAACTGCAAAAACAGGAACAATAACAAACCACAAATCAGATACAATGGAAAATTCATTAGAATAAAATCTTACTTCTCTGTGGAAACACTAGAAGCCAAATGAGCCTGGAGTGAATCCATCAGACAAAGTAGAATCCTATCAGACTTTAATGGAAGATCTAAAGTCGTTCTTTATTAATTAAAAAAATACAGATGTTGTATCTCAGCTTTCCCTCACCCTAGCCCCAGTTTCATGCCCTCCTTATTGCTGTGTCCCAGCTTTCAGAAGAGCAGAGACTCCCATATCTACCTGGGGCTAAATAGACTGAAATAAGTCTAGATAGGCTGCCTGTCCACCAAACTTCCTCACTCTCCCTACCTCTGCCCACTCTGTCCCCAGTCCCCAACTTTCTTAGTGGCCGTACACCAATCCCCTACTGGACTGAGACTCTTTGCCACAGCTGAGACCATCCTGGGGTGGAGACTACACCCTACAATAGATAACTTTAAGACCTAGAGAAGTCCAAGTGGGCTGCCCTACCCTCCAAAACTTCCACACTCTCACTATCTCTGAATACCTCCATCCTACTCCCAGTCCCTTGCCCTTCTACTTGCATCCCCAACTCCCAACAGGGGCAGAGACTCCCTGTTCTGTCACAGACTAAGCACACTGGAAGAAGTCCAGTTGGGCAGCCTGCCCATCAAACTCACCCACTTTCTTGCCTCTGCTCACTCTATTCCCAGTCTTCCACCATCTTAGTTTTCATATTCCAACCTCCATATGGGGCAAAGACTCCTCTGCTCTACCAGAGACCAGTTTGTCCAAGAAAAGACCAGCCACCAACTGGGTTGTAGACTTCCAGGTCTACCAGACACCACACAGACTGGGAGAATTTCAGGTAGGCTCCCACCCTATCTCACTATTTTGGTGTCCAACACCATACTCCCAAGTCCCACATCCTCCTAGTTGCCATACCACAGCCTCCAATTGGGGAAAAGACTCCCCACTCTACCAGAGACCAAGCAGACTAGAAGTCCAGGTAGGCTACCTGAGCACCAAACTCCCCCAGTCTCGTACTATTTTGGAACCCT
This sequence comes from Cricetulus griseus, assembly GCF_003668045.3. Lineage (NCBI taxonomy): Eukaryota > Metazoa > Chordata > Mammalia > Rodentia > Cricetidae > Cricetulus > Cricetulus griseus. Next base: position 59,894,445 of record NC_048604.1, read on the forward strand.
ACACCCCATTGTAAGTTCTGTGCCCTTCTACCTTATCAGCCTCCAACTGGGGTGTAGACTAACCACTCTACCAGAGAGCAAACTGAGAGAAGCCCAGGCTACACAGACTAGAAGACCAGAGAAGAAACATAAATCAAAGAACAAAACACCCATCTAACAAAGATGAACTCAGAAATTGGTACCTAGACTTTTAATTACCTCAAACACAACTGTATAGAGGCAAACATAAGAACACAAGAAACAACAGCCAAGGCAATATGAACCTTGACCCTAGAACCCAGCTATCCTACTACAAAAAGCCCCAAATACTCCAACTAAACAAAAACACATGTAAAAGACCTTAAAAACTTTATGAAGATGATTGAAATTTGTATATGAGAAATGCACAGCCAAAATCATCATAAATGAAGAAAACTTAAAGCAATCCCATTGAAATCAGGAAGGAAACAAGGATGTCAACAATCTCCATTCTTCTTCAATGGAATGGTCAAAGAACTAGCTGGAGCAATCAGGAAAGAAAAAGAATTAAAGGAATAGAAATAGGTAAAGGGTATGAAACCATCCACATTTTCAGGTGACAAGATAGTATACATAAGAGCCCCTAAAATGTTTACCAGGAAACATCTAGAAATTAGCAATATTTTCAGCAAACTGACAAGATGAGGATCAAGTATAAAATATTACTTTTTCTGATACAACAATGACAAGTACACTAAGAAAAAGATCATGGACAAGCACTCATCCACAATAGCCTGAAGGAAATAAAATATCTAGAAATAAACCCAAATTTAATTTAAACAAAACATCTTTAATGAAAACATCTCTGAAGAAAGGTTGTTAAAGACAGTAGGAAATGAAAACACATCCCAAATGCTCACAAATCATAGAATTAACATTATGAAAATGACTATTATAATAAGAGCTATTTAGACTCAATGCAATCCAATAAAAAATCCTTATCTAATTCTTCACAGAAATAGAAAAAAACTACTCTAATATTCATTTGGAACCAAAAGACTCTAGACAGCTAAAGCAATCATGAATAAAATGAACAATACTGGAGGGATTACCATTCCTGATTTTAAGATATATCACAGTGTTCTATTAGTAATAAAAACCAACATGGTACTGGCACAAAAACAGGCATGTATACCAATATAAGAAAACTGAATAATTATCACTAAAGCCATCTAATACCTGACAAAGCTAAGACAAACATACAGTAGAGAAAAGTTAGTTTCACCAACAAAATGATGTTATGAAAACTGGATGTCCGCATGATCATCCTTAACAACAATTAACTCAAAATGACTCAAAGACCTCAATGTTCACCCAAAACTGCTTGAAAAACAATAGCCAGCAAGTACCAGACAAGATACATCTGAAGAAACAGCTTTCTGAGGACTCCATTTACCCAGGAATTGAGGCCAACAACTGACAAGTAGGACCTACTATAACTCAAAGGATTCTGATCAGCTAACAAAACAAGCAAGAGTGAAGAGGAGAATCTTTGTCAGATATACATCTGATAAAAGATTAATATCCAAGATATAAAGAACTCAGAAAGAGACCCATAAACCATATGACCTATTTAATAAATGGGCTATGGATCGAAACATAGAGTTCTCAAAAGAAAGAAAAATGGCTAAGAAATATCTCAAAAATATTCATCATCTTAGCAATTAGACAAATGAAAATCAAAACAGCTTTTGAGATTGCAAATATATGTGGTAATTATCCAAAAGCTAAAAATAAATCTATCACTGCTTCTTGGCAAATGCCCAATGGAATTGACAACCTACTCCAGATATTTATTTAGTAATTGTTCACTGTTGCTCTATTCACAATAGTGAATAAATGTAATCAACCTACATGCTCTACATATGGAAAACGAATAATGAAAATATTTTCCAGATACTCTATGGAATGGTATTAAGCAGTAAAAATACAACCAAGTAATAATGAAATTTGCAGATTATTGGGTGGAACTAGAAAATACATTAAATGAGGTAACCCAGATTCAGACAGATAAATATCAAATATTTTCCCTCATCTGTGCACCTAGCTCCAAATCTTCACATGTGAGTATATAACCTGGGGCAACATCAGAAACCAGGAACCAAGTAAAAAAGGACCATAGGGGGGAGCTCTGGAGAGGATGTTAGAGCCTTATGCCATATCCTTATGCCATATTGACAATTTTGTTGGTTTATTTACAGAATGAATAGTATCTTCCAGGAGACCAAGTTGAGTAACTCTGAGAACTTGCTTTATACGCCTTGCTGAATTTTTAAAAATCTATATATTCAGAGTGTGTTTTGCCATTAAAAACTAGAAGAAACTAATTTCCATAGAAATTTGCCATTGAATGAATTGAATTAAAAATAAAATTATTTGCATATAAGTTATGGTTATGTAGAAAAGGCTCAAAAATCAATGAATGCTTATTTTATGTTCAGTGTAAACATGTAGTTTGTTACTTTATTGTTTAGGTTTTTATCATTGACATAATTAATATAAAAATAAGGTACAAGGTTCAGGAAATTAAATATGTTTAAAACTGTTATGCTTAGCTTTCTTCACCGAGGGTACTTAAAATTCTGGTCTTATGCCAGATAAATTTGCAACATAATTTTCATTTATATTTTGTGCTTTGCTTTTTAAATTTTTGTTTATTTATAATTTGTGTGTATGTGTGTGTGCACATATGTGAGGAAGTCAGAGGACACATTACAGGAGCTGGTTCTTTCCTACCATCATGTAGGTCTCAGGGATCAAACTTAGATCATCAGGAGTGACAGTAGGCACCTTTAGCTGCTGAGAAATCTTGCAGGGCCAAGGATATCATTTTTAGATGTTACTCAGGAATCTAAATCTTAAGGCAAATGTAACTCTATTTCCTCAGGCATACATAATACTAGTTGATTTATATTTTTTTGATTAGCCATACTACCAGTATCATTCACATCAGAAAACTGAGTAGTTCTCTTAAGTATTTTCTTCTTTCCTCCTATATCCAATTATTCAGCAATTTTAAGTCATTCTTATTTTAATATCTCAAGTATACATTCTTCTCCATTTTTACTGCCTACTGCCTTATTTCAAAATCATTTGAGTTAAAGTTTAAAATATTATAGTGAGTCAGGCTTTCTAGTCCCCGTAATTCTGTTTCTTCTAAATTCCATCCTCCATTCCACCAATAAAGTGATTTCTTTGCAGCTCAGTCGGATCATATTATTACCCTGCTTTAAGTTATTAAGCATTACCTATTTTCTGAGAAAAGTCTTACTTTTCTATTATGGTAAACAAGGGTCTTGCTTCTGTTCCCAATGTGAGTTACTATAGGCATCTCATCTACACCATGAACTCTATATATGCTAAACTATTGGTAGTTCCCTAAATGTACTAACATCTACACTGGATGACCTAAACTAAAAACTCAAGGATAAAGTCAATCCATATTATTGATATGATGCTTATGAAGGAGGTAACTATTATGTTGTGGGAAGATATGAAAGTGAACAGTATGTGTGTGTGTGTGTGTGTGTGTGTGTGTGTGTGTGTGTGTGTGTGTGTGTGTGTGTGTGTAAAAGGCATGGAAAAATTTAGGAAACTTGGCTACCTGAAGAAGACACTTAAATTTAAGTAATGGATAGTAGAGTTCACAGTGTATTCACTGTCTGTATCTTACATAAAGGTTTGTCAAATTCGCATGACTTGATTGCCTAAGTATGTAGTGTACCTGGAAATCAACACTCAAAATGAGGTGTTTAAAGTATGCTTAGAAACCCAGCTCTGCCTTCTAACTGAAAAAGAAATAAATTTTTATTTATTTCAATTGCTTTTCAGTTATGTTGTGAAGTCCTATACAATCTTTTGTTTCTTTAAGAAGGATCCATAGATAGCTTGACTTGAATGAGATAAATAGAAAGTTAAACAAACTGCACAATACTGATGAGTCTTAACTATTTTAATTTTGAGCTCCATACTCACAATACAGTAACAACAACAATTAAGATTAACAATAAAATATAGATTCATTATGGGTTCTTTTAAATCTGGAATGGTCACCACAATACTAAGTAAAATGTGTCTTAATTTTTTAAATGGTGAAGTTATGCTCTTGAGAACACAGAGAATACAGGAAAGAATTTCTGATTGAAAATCATGTCTGCATTTTGAATAATTAACAGTAACATTTACTTTTATTGTTAAGAGGGGAATATAGTGTGTCCTTTTCCTAATTCCAGAGTCTGCCACATGTAAGTATTATGGATGAGGCAAATGCCACATGGAACTTTGAAATATCTGTGGCCACAACAGACAATAAAAGCATGGACATATAATGGGGAGAATATCTAAGAATAAACATAAAATAAACATTTTCAGGTATCTCTGTAGTTCTTTTTGAAGTTATTTGCTCATATCCTCTGAACATTCTTGGTTGTGCTTTTGTCTTTTCCATCTCATGGTATTCTTTTCATTAATCAAAGGCCACGGTTTTGTCTGCTACCTGTTTGGAGGCTGAGCTGCAACAACAGGATAAAAAGAAACTAGGGAGTTATAAGTGATAATAAAATATATTTCTTCTTAAAGTACTTTAAAGGGTTTATTTAATAGAAAATGTTGGATATTGTGACCCTAGAAAAGTTCAAGCCCTAACCCAAGAAACTGCTATGATTACCTTATAGTAATAGGGATAATACTGTTTCTTAAAATACTAAGATAGGGACGGGCGTTGGTGGCACACTCGTTTAATCCCAACACTCAGGAGACAGAGACAGGCGGATCTATGTGAGTTCGAGGCCAGCCTGGTCTCCAGAGCGAGTGCCAGGATAGGCTCCAAAGCTACACAGAGAAACCCTGTCTCGAAAAAACAAACAAACAAAAAATACTAAGATAGGACAATAGTGATGTTTATTTTGTAACCTACATGTATGTTAATGCCATGTTTAGCATATTTGACTGATACAATGGAATGTTTTATCTAATATACAAATTAACCATATGTTTAATTATATGCTATCTTATTTTATAGCTATGTAATCATGGAACATTACTTGACTGTTCTATGCTTCTAATTCTTCATCTGAAATAAGGATAATGTAACTACATAGAATTTTATTTTGTATTACCAAGTGCTTGAATAATGTCAAATTTTTCCCATCTTCTAACTTCATCATTGATTTCTCAACCTTTTGTTATGTAACTTCATATACCATTTACAATTTGAATTGAAGAATATATTGAATAAATTAAGTATTGAAGTCTTCTGAGTTTTTGCTTAAAACACTCATAATTAACAAACTTAGTAACTTTTTCTGGTTGCAAATATCTATAAATTGTCATTTCAGGACCTATAACAATATTTTCTTTCTTCATTATCAAATACTATGTATTTTATTTAGGTGTTACCAGTTTCTATTGGTAATATAAAATTTACCAAATGAAAAATGCAGCTCTGATGCTATATTAAAGAGAAAGCTGGATGAAGAATTGGGGCAATTATGATTCTGAATTTCTTAGAGAAATATCACAGGCATTTATTTCTTTATACACAAGAGTATTAAGCAAGGTATCCCTTACTTGGAACTTGGAATAACTGGTACACTTTGAGTTCCTCACCTATATTTTGTAGGTTTGTATTTGGCTCAGAAAACCACACATCATATAAATATAGAGAAAAATTTAAAACCAAATTTATTTTTTCATTTCTGAGACAGAATCTCATTATGGAGCCTTTGTTAGTCTATCTGGAACTTGCTATGTAGTTGAGGCTATGCCGAACTCACAGTGCTCTGCTTGTTTCTGCCTCTGGAGTGCTGGAATTAAAGGCATGTGCCACAACCCCTGGCAAAATCTTTATCTTTTATAAGATTAATGGTGATTTTTCTCACAAATTATCCAGAAAACAACTGAAAGATTTACATTAATAGTGGCTCTCTTTCTTTTTTGACTGCTCAGTTTTTTATCATCTTAGAACTCTTGAAGAGAATACTTTAGTTATATTCAAGGCCTGTAACTATACCAAAAGGAGAATACAATTCAGTTTAATATATCTCAGTTGAACATTTCAATTCCCCATCTTAGTTATAGGTATAGTTAAATAGTAGATGGCCTATTTAATACAACAATGGTCCTGGTTCAATAACTCAACACTTTAAAATTTGAAAGATAAAATTTGTATTTGACAAGTAATATAACACTAAGAGACCATCAGGCACTTAGTAACATGGAAAAATATTAAATTGTTATATCACATAACTACTTTATGGCAATCTCTGGTACACCGATGGTGCTCTTAGTAAAGAAGTTTAACAATTAACAGACCTTGAGCAAGTTGCCTTTATCTTTGAACAGGAGGTCTTTCGTGGTATCTCAGACTGAAAATTTCTAAGAAACACATCTTCCACTGTAAGAAAATATAGCATACTCATAAAAAGCCAGGAGTGCACAAATTGATTATCACTATGTAGACACACTGGGGAGCATTTATTTTTAGAAGGACACTACATCCTGTGGATTATGTGGGCATTTAACATTTGTTTTAAGAATTATTAACCAAACTAATTAAACTTACTAATGGCCCTCTGTTGCGAAATATTAGTTTAACATGTGTTACATTTGTTTTTGCTGTGGAACATTTGTTTAATTATGCAAAGATGTGTTGCATTTTTTTTATGCTGCATTTGTTTTACTCTGTAAAGCTGTGTTACTTTGCCTGCCCAAAATACCTGATTGGTTTAATGAAGAGCTGAGTGGCCAATAGTTAGGCAGGAGAGATGATAAGTGGGGCTGGCAAGCAGAGAGAATTACTACAAGGAGAAATCTTGGAAGAGGATCAAAAAGAGAGAAAAGGAGAGGAGGAATCCCGGGTCAGCCACCCAGCTACACAGCAAGCCACAGAGGAAGAAGAAAGTTATATATAATAGAAAAACACAAAAGCTCAGAGGTGAAAGGTAAATGAGATAATTTAAGAAAATCTGTCTACAAACAAACCAAGGTAAGGCAGGACATTTTGGCAGGCAGGACATTTTGGCAGCCCCCCAAAAGAGCCAAAAGAGTAAAAAAATAACATTTTGGCATGCCAACATGAGGCTCCAGTATCTGTAGGGCCTGAGAAATCTGGGGAAAAAAACCAAACATATATAGCTCCTTTAAGAAACTCTGCCTTAGACCAGAACACTTAAAACAGCCATTTTCATGCAATATAGGAACAACAACAACAACAACAAACTAAGTAAAATAGCCGCCTGCCACAGTGCAGGGCAACGGGATTCCATAGCTGGGGGTGTTGCATGCAGTTCCTGGCTGAAGGCACCTCTGACCTGCCTAAGAACTTTAGGCTTGGCTTTCATGGGCTCAGAAGTGAGCAGAGCTAACCTCCAAAGCTATGCTGATGTTCTAGCCATGCTGCTTAGCAGCTTAAATATCATGGATGAAAAAAGACTACAGATATAAAGACAGATCCAGACGGAAAAAACTCTAAACAGGTTATAATCTGTTTAACAATGTGCATAGGCCTAAAAAAAGAAAATGGATATAGACAGTCATAGAAAGAAAGAGTTTAAAATCAATAAAGTCTTTAAAGAGAGAAGAAAAGTAATATAAAAAGAATAAGCTACATAGAGATGGGAAATACTCAGGAAGTCTGGATCCTGTATGTTACCATGTTGATTTTGAAATTTTTGATTGCTGCTAAGCAAAGGACAGCTACTAAAAGACCTAGAATTGAAAGAGGACTGCTGAAATCAACAAGCCTGAATACTTTACAAATGCTTTAACTTTAAGATGAAACTAAAAAATGTATTTGCAAAGCAGAACTTAAAAGATACATTGCATTGGAGAAGAGGTTTTGTTTTTGTTCCCACGGGAAACAAGAGGCTGTGGATTCCTTCAGGATTGATATGGATCACATTTGATCAGGAGAGACTTCCTGAATCATGATATGTGTTATCTATCAACAAAGGTTATAACTGGTCTTCCCAGTACTTAGTCATCATCTCAATTTTATCAGCAACCCCTAAAGATGCTTTCTTCCACAGATGACAGGAAGCAGTCTAGAACACAGTGCCCACATTCCCAAGAGATGGGATGGGTGTTCTTTGGTTATTTGGTGGGTTATGGATGTTTGTTATCATTTAGGGGAACATAGTATTATAGGATAAAAGGACAACTATTAATCTCAGATATTTTGCTTTGGCATGGATTTTGAAATATTTATACAAATTTAGTTACTTTGCTATACTGTATATATGTTTCTACTCTTGTTTGGGTTATTAGGCTTCATTTAAAATGCAATGTATAATTAAGAGATGAGGTTAGTAGTTAATCTATAATAATTAAACTTGTAGTTAAGTTAGGTATGTTTTCAAGGTTAAACAGCTATATTTTAAAAGAGTTGATCTTCAAGCACTTAAAAAACCTATAAAATATGGCTTTTACAATATTTTCTAAACCTAAGGTTTTTCATGTTAATGAGACACATCTGCTCATGGCAGCACCAGTTTACTTCATAAAAGGATGATGAACATTGAATAAAATCCACATGGAGTTTTCTTTCAGTGGGGTAAGACTAGCCATTTGGGTAAGAAACTGCTCTTGCCTGGACTGCTCGACACTATTCTGTACAGAATACACAGTCAGGACCCATAGGCAAGTGACTGGTGAACTTTGCCAGTCCTTCAAAATTTCTGCTTCATAGAAGAGTCTGCCTAATATTCTAGGCCTGTAAGCTGAAGATGGATGCCTCAATACTTCAGAGGAACTTTGGATGACTGTTCATGCAGCCAAATGTCTCTGTTGTTAGGTAATATCATATCCCTCATGGGTCTTTTATGGAGTTGAAGACTAGATAGTTATAGCTGCAGTTTTCCTTAGTTATGATAGAAAGTAAATTAGGTATAAAACTTGGATTTACTAAGATAGCTAATGGATTATTTTCTTTGAATTTTCTAAATACAAATGAACTGAATATTGTAAATGCAATTCTTACTTGGTAACTTTTTGTTATATATAGTTTTAGTATGTTAAAGTTAAAACCTTTCATGTTTATTTAAACAAAAAGGGGAAATGTTTTGAAATATTAGTTGAAAATGTGTTACATTCGTGTATGTTATGGAACACTTGTTTAATGATGAAAATATGTATTGCATTCTTTCATGTTGCATTTGTTTAACTCTGTGAAGCTGTGTTACTTTGTCTGTCCAAAATGCCTGACTGGTTAAATAAATAGCTGAACAACCAATAGCTAGGCAGGAGAAATGATAGGTGGGGCTGGCAGTTAGAATAAATATGAGGAGAAATAAAGATTGAGGAGTGAGGGATAAGGAGGAGGACTCCAGGGGCCAGCCACCCAGCTACACAGCAAGCCACAGAGTAAAAGGTAAAGAAAGGTATATAGAATAGAGAAAGATTAAACCTTGGAAGTGAAAGGTAGATCAGATAATTCAGGCAAAGCTGGGTGGAAGCAAGCCAAGGCCAGGCATTCATAAGTAAGTATGTCTCCCTGTGTGTATTTATTTGGGAGCTGGGTGGCAGGCCCTAAAAGAAAAACAAGTCAAAGGAAAGAAAAATCCAACAACATACTTGCGTGATTATAAGAACAGGAAGAACATCTTGTACTAGGGATAGTACTTAAAAGTACAAGTCCAACAACTTTTGTCTACTTAAGACTATTTTCCTTTTAACAATGTTACATTGTAACTTTCACTCTTTCCAAAACAGTGCCTTATATATTGTATCTCTCAGATATTCAAGATACTTATAAGAACATGTTTACTGATTTATTTTTGATGTGCTTTTTAGATGTATTAAGTGAACTTCAGTACAAAAAGCACATTTGATTGTTATGTGCAAACATTTAATTTATTAGTGGAAATACCTACTCCATATTCATAATTTTCTAGGTTTAATTCACTGTATGAAAGTACAGTATTGTTCACATTTATTAATCATTTTGTACTTCAAACATTCTGCTGTAAATACAAATGGCTGACTCTGAATGGTTTTAATGCAGTTCTTGAAGTCATTCAAATCTGTCATCAGATATGAATTGTATTACGTTTGCTTTTATAACCTAACTTTTAGATAACTTATTAAGTGACATTAGTCATTTAGTAATGTAGTTCTAATTCTACTAAAGACAAAATTAGACATAACTATAAAAGAGATAATTTTGGGAATTAGGATCTCATTAAGAATTTCTAAAACTTGTAGAACAAAATGATAATCACCACATGCACTTTCAACTAACTTAAATACATTGTCAACGTGTTGGGATCAAAATATCTTAAAAACATTTCAAACCACTCTGGAAACTCAGAGAGAAGCTATTAAATTTGTTTTCATTTCCTGGTTATCTTAAATGTCTACTTACTTTCTATGAAGGTTAGTAGACTGAGTTCTTCAGATGCTAGCAGCTATGTTTTTCACTTAGACTTTAACTATTTATTTTACAGCATGTTTTAATTATTAACTGTCTATTAAATGGTTGATTAAAAAGGTGCAAATGTTTTAACTATGTATTCTGGACCTGGGTTGGTTGTTTTAGTTGACTTATGACTGGTAGAAAAGTATAATTTCTTTCAAGTACATTTTGTTAACTGTATGAATGAAAAGTGCCCATGTTCTATTAACAATTGTTGTTTCCAATGGGAATATATGAACAGGGAAGTAATAAACCAGCAAACTATGGAACATCAAATGTCTAAGGGAAGGCAATCAGAAAATACTCTGTTTTAGAAGGCACATCAAATACATTATTCATAATGCTATTCACAATTTACTGTGAAGTCTGCTAATCTCCAGTGAAAATATTTCAATTGTTTGCAAGTACTTCAACTGTCTAGTCCTGGTATACACATTAGAAAATGTGCCAGGTATAGTATTTATTTGTATACATAGTCCATGAAAAGCTCATTTTGTTATCATAGTTTAGAGAAATCAATGCCTTGCACTTGGAAATTTGTTTTTAATGTAAATGTAGTCTATTTTGTAGATATATTTCATCTTGTCACCCTTAGTTAGAAAAAATAGTTCATAAATGCCATGATTTTAACCACTAAATGATAACTACATTCCTCAAAATTTGTAAACTTTAAAACCATGCTTTCACTTGACTATAAATACCAAAAGAATAAAATAAAACATATTTAAATGTTTTCATACTAAAATAAACAAAGGTTCATTTGAGAGAAATAATTGGAAAAACAAGAAAAAAGAACTCTTTATATTTTAAAGATTTTACCTGAGCAATAAATACTCTTTTATTACTTACAATTGATCAATATTAACTTTAAGTTTATGTAAGAAAAATATAAAAACCATACTTGCTGTTTCTAGGAAGATGTTGTCTCTTGGGAAAACCCATAAAACTGTTCTCTATTAAAGTAAAAGCATTAAGGATATAATTTTGTACTTCTGTTTTGGCTATTTGAATCTGTGCTATACTCTAAATGTATAGCTATATTTACTTACTTATTTTATGGAAAACAAATTATATGAAGCTGAACATTTGTAAATAGACATGAAAATCAAATTAAAGCTTATTTACCTTGTCTAATTATAAAAGGGATAAAATTCCATGTATATCAAATTATTTATGCTTTCTTGATAATGTTTTGGTAAAGTTGCTTACAAAATAACAACTTTGTTATTGTCAAAAATAATTCTCCATATAATTTAGCAATCTTAATTTTTGCATGTAATTTAGACTATTAGAGGAATTATTTGGTAAAATATAGGCTTACTTATTATAAAGAAAAATAAGATAAACAGTTTAAACTTAAGTTAGATAACCTATTAAGGGGGCTTTGTTTTCTGGTATGTCACCAAAATAACTCACCGGCTATTTATTTAAAAATGAATGAGAATTTAGAATCCCAAAACAACTTCAAATACCCTTCTTAAAAAGATCAGTGTTTTCAAATTTGATTTTAATTAAATGATTTCATCCACAATACTTAAGATTAATTTAATTGCTCTTTCCTTTCTTCTTCCTTCCTTCTGTCCCTTCTCCAAACCTCCTTTCACCTTTCCTCTCTCTATCAACGGTACATGTGGGTAATACATGTATAACAATTACTCGATTGATTGTGACCAGGTTTACATTTATGAACTATTCAAACATTACTAAGAAACAGAACAGTCTATTACAGCCCGTTTATCTATTTTTCCATTTACCAAATATATAGAAGATGACTATTTCCTATTGAAAATCATACTATAGACTTTCCCATGTCAAGAAATACTAGATACCTTGTTGACTACTCTATTCCACAGTTTACATATCCAAGTAAAATAATTTTAATCCACATTCAACAACCTAGCACTGAAAATTACAAAAGAGAATGAATTTGAAATGTATGTTTATGTAAACTTACCTTAAATAATTGATTCACAGCACCTGATGATATAGCAAACTTCACAAGATCTGGCAGCTCAGCTTCCACTATAACATCAAAGCTAGAGAGTGGAATATTTTGATTGGAAAGAATCTTGAAAGAAGAAGGATCCTTGATGCCAATTGGATTCTGGACCCTAGAAAAATCTTTTAAAAAGCCAGATTCTTTGGCATCAAGGGCGTCCACTGACCCAGTGGCATACTTAGAAATATCAGGGTACGTGTATCCAGTGGAGTTTTGGAACTGAGCACCAACATTCTGGTTATCAAAAATTATATAAGCTCTACCAAGTTCAAGAGGATCATAAAATTCAGAGGTTATCAAAAAATCAGGATAAGAAGTACAGTTTGTGTCAGCAATAAAATCTGAGACAGTTCCATAAACAATTTTAAAAATAGAAGATATGGAACTGGCTTTCACTTCAGCATCATAGGGAATGTTAATATTGCTGGTACTAGGAGAATTATGAGCATTCTGAATATTTTTGATGATAATGTTGAAACAATTAAAATGACTAAATCCAGGGAAATATTTATTTTCTGGGGCATTTTTTTCCCCAGAAGTAAACTGATAGCTAATAGTGCTAGTATAGCTGGTGATGCTGCTAGTATCATTGGCATTGATAATGCTACGTGCAAAGCTGGGTCTAATAGTGTATTTCTTTCTGCCAAAATAGTTTGGGTTGACTAGAAAACTTGACCTTACTTCGTACGTAAACCCTGTGACACCATTAAGGTCTGAATAATATTTTAGGGTAGCTGTATTTTTGTGAATAGCAGTGCTAGTAGGTTCTGTGCCATAGTTAGGGTAAACAATATGGTTAGGATTAACAACATCATGACTAGAAACATTACTGAGTTTGGTATTATAGATAGACTCAAGATCTTTTAGGAGTCCATGGCTGTTTGAAGGGCTGGGATTGTTGTTGGGATCATTCTCACTTTGGGTGAAGTCAAGACTATTGGAAATTGGTCTAATGTTCTCAGAGAAAATATTATTTCCTTGTCCAGTGTCATTTCTAGCGATGGCAACAACATTGTTGGAACCAGAAATATAGTCCATCACAGTTCTATTTTTGTTTCCAGAGGCAGAGTTTGGATTTGTGCTACCCTTGGTGTCAACATTATTTTGCTGATTGAAATCTTCTGACAGATCAGAAGCATTGTCTAAATCGGTGCTATATTCCAAGTTAACATCACTGTTTGAGGCATTTTCCATGGCAGGGTCAGATTCATTGTTGTGATCAGTTACATTTTTAGAGTCACCATCATTGCTGGAATCAGGTCCACTTGTAGGCCCAGAAGCACCACTGGGATCAGACCCAGTATTACTATCAGTATTATTTTCAGAGTTCCCATCTTTAGGATCACTGCCATCAGGATCCGATTTGTCTTTGGGATCTTTCTTATCTTTGTTATTGTCTTCATCTTCAGTGTCTGTTTCATCTTCAGCATCTGTTTCATCTTCAGTATTTGTCTCATATTCTTGATCTGTCTCATCCTTGGAAAGAAGTTCCTCTTCAACATCAGCCTCATCTTTGATATTTCTAGCACTGTCATCTGGATTATCCTTATTTTGAGGTTGAGCAGACAGTCCACTTTCAGACACTCTTTCTGGTGTTGACATTATGTAGCCATAGGTACTATGTTGACCCATGATTTGTTCAGATTTCATAGGAGTGGTGTGGGTATCAACAGAGCCCTTAAGATTTTGGAGAGCTGAACATCTTTCACAATGTATATAAGAGGTGGAATCCACAGAATATCTGAAATCTTCCCTGTGCAGAGAGCAGCGGTTGCCCACACGATGTTTAGGATCCAGGGATCGAGATAAAGGGTTATTTCGAGAAGTCTTAAAGTGTCTAACAGTTTTAGATCTCAGAGAATATTTAGAATCTAAGGAAATCTGGCCATGTAAAGGAGAGTCAGAGTCAGAATCATCAGAATTTGTGGGGCATTTATGAAAAGAAGAGTCACTAATTTCCATAAAACATCTGGCACATCTTTGAGTTTCCACATCCAAATCAAATGTAATACTTCTTCGAGTCTTCTGTCTTGTGGCAGACTTCAGACTCTTAGAATTTGGGCTGCCAACACGTGATGATACATTTGAGGTGGAAGACTCAGAACTTGGGGGAATGGGTGAAATTTGATACTTAAAACTCTCACAACCACGGGCATATCTATACTCCTTGCAATGACGCTTATAGACAGATATTTTCCGGCTTGCTTTTCTGTGAAACTTTTCATCTGTGAATGTGTCAGAATCTGGAGAAAAGCCATAGCTGTACTTTTCCTTTATTTTTTCCGGTGAGAGTTGTTTGTCACTGAGACTTGAAGATGCCTCTTTGAATCTCACAGTTTTGTCTTCACTCTTGTATCTTGTTAACTGAATTCTGCAAACTAAGAGAGAAGAATAAAATATGAGCAAGAGTAGGCAAATATACAACGAATGTAACTTTAATGTTCACATTACAATAAAATATGTGCAAACAGAATATAATTTCCTTCAAAGTATTATGGTGAGTTTTATTTGATTTTTCATGGGGAGACCATGACCCTAAATTTTCTGCTCAATTAAATAGCATTTTCAGCTTTTTAAGATACAAATGAAACATGATAATTTACTTGAGATAGTCATTTTCTTCAAGTTGACAGGGCTTACTCTTTAGAAAAGAAATCATTATAAAAGAATACAGAAAGTGCTGTGACCAATATAAAAATATGGCTTTACAAATTTGTTATGATAAATCTATTTACATTTTTTCAGTATGTTTCTAGAAATATTAAGAACTTTATTTTTTCCTGGCTATACCACTTATAGTCTTTAAAATCTCTATATTTAGAGAGAAAAACACCCTTGTGCTTGATATATATTCTGGTAAGAAGGTTAATAGAAATGCTATCTTCTATACCTATCAAGAATTCAATGTTGTAGCATCCTGGAGGTATAGATATTTACTGATATTTTAGCTTTAAAATTGAACTAAAATTATTGAATTTCATTATGGATAATCTTGTAATCAAGGTACATAGGCAGGTATATGACTGAATTTTAAAAACAAATATTAGATTCCGGCCCCCACAGAGTGCAGAGAGTCCAGAGGTGAGCTGATTCTGCCCCTAACTTGGGACAAATTGCGCCTGCCCGCCCTGGCAAATCCCGCCCCGGGATCTGCAAGAAGACAGAATGGGTCCCTGAAGACCCTGGGATCCTGTCTTTGCTGAGATGGCTGGACCATCCCAGGCCCCACAGAGTGCAGAGTGCAGAGGTGAGCTGATTTGGCCCCTAGCTTGGGGCCAACTTCCATCTGCCCTCCCTGGCAAACCCTCCCCAGGAATCTTCGACAGGATGACTCGACCCCTGAGGACCAAGTAACCCAGAGTCTGCTGACATCTCTGAGCCAGTGCTACTCTCACCCACCTGGAGGGAGAGTACCTCAGATCTGCCTGCACCCAACTTGAAACCCATCAGAGAACACTGGACCCATACACACCAGGAAAGGAAGTGACATCAACTGTACCCACTGGAACAAGAGATGGGAAGATGACAATATAAGAACACATCCAACAACAGGAAAACCAATATGCCACCACCAGAGCCTAGGGACTCTATACCAGCAAGACATGATCATACCATCACAGAAGAAGCAGAAGAGAACAACCTTAAAAACAACTTCATGGAAATGATAGAGAATCTAAGAGAGGAAATCAGAAAATCCTTCAGAGAAATGGAAGAAAAGACAAACCAAAAGATGAAAGAAATCAAGGAAAGCCAAAAAAGCCAAGAAAATAAAATCAATCAGCGGAAGGAAACAATTTAGACAGTTCAAGACCTGAAATCAGAAATAGAGACAATAAAGGAAACACAAACTGAGGGAATGCTGGAAGTGGAAAAGCTTAGTAAACAATCAGGAACCACAGAAGCAAGCATAACCAATAGAATACAAGAGATGGAAGACAGAATCTCAGATGCTGAAGAAAAACTAGAGGAAATAAACTCGTCAAGCAAAGAAAATCTCAAGTCTAACAAATCCATAACACAAAATATTCAGGAAATTTGGGACACCGTGAAAAGACCAAACCTAAGGATAATAAGTATAGAAGAAGGTGAAGAAACCCAACTCAAGGGTGCAGAAAACATATTCAACAAAATCATAGAAGAAAACTTTCCCAACCTAAAGAAAGACATGCCAATGAAAGTACAAGAAGCCTACAGAATGCCAAATAGAGTGGACCACAAAAGAAAGACCCCTCATCACATAATATTTAAAACACCAAACCAAACGTACAGAATAAAGAAAAAATATTAAGAGCAGCAAGGGAAAGAGGCCAAGTAACATATAAAGGCAAACCTATCAGAATTACACCAGACTTCTCCATGGAAACTCTGAAAGCTAGAAGAACCTGGATAGATATTCTACCAACTCTGAGACGACATGGATGCCAGCCCAGACTACTATACCCAGCAAAGCTTTCAATCACTATAAATGGAGAAAACAAGATATTCCACGACAAAACCAGATTTAAACAATATGTAACCACTAATCCAGCCCTACAGAAAGTACTGGAAGAAAAACTACAACCTAAGGAAATTAACTACACTCGAATAAACATAGGCAATAGATAATACCACTCTACAAGAACACAAAATAAAAGGCAGGGTAAATCCATAAACAATACCAGTACTAGCAACAAACCAAAAACAAACAAGAATAAACACTGAATGGAACTTAATTTCCTTCAATATTAATGGTCTTAACAAGCCTATAAAAAGACACAGGCTAACAGATTGGATACGAAGACAGAACCCATCCTTCTGCTGCATACAAGAAACACACCTTGAATTCAAAGACAGACATTACCTCAGAGTAAAGGGTTGGGATAAGATACTCCAATCAAATGGACCCAAGAAATGAGCTGGGGTAGCTATCCTTGTATCTAACAAGATAAACTTCAAAATAAAAATCAATCAAAAGAGATGAAGAAGGTCATTTCATATTCATCACAGGAAAAATCCATCAGGAAGAGGTCTCAATTCTAAACATCTATGCCCCAAATACATTATTAACTCAAATCACAAATAAGGCCTCACACAGTTATAGTGGGAGATTTCAACACCCTACTATCACCACTGGACAGGACCACCAGACAGAAACTTAACAAAGAGACAAAGGAAATAACAGAAGTTATGACCCAATTGGGATTAACAGACATTTATAGAACTTTCTATCCAAACACAAAAGAATATACCTTCTTTTCAGCATCACATGGAACCTTCTCAAAAATCGACCACATTCTCGGCAACATAGCAAACCTCAACAGGTACAAAAAAATTGGAATAATCCCCTGTGTCTTATCAGACCACCATGCTTTAAAGATAGAAATCAAAAACACATCAAAGTACAAAAAACCTACCAACTCATGGAAATTGAACAACATGCATTTGTAACATTCCTGGGTCAAGGAAGAAATAAAGAAAGAAATTAAAGTGTTCCTAGAATTCAATGAAAATGTTGACACAACATTCCCAAACCTATGGTACACTTTGAAAGCAGTATTAACAGGAAAGTTCATAGCTCTAAGTGCTCACATGAAGAAACTAGAGAATAGCCACACCAGAGATCTGACATCACAGCTGAAAGCTCTAGAACAAATGGAAGCAAATTCACCCCAGAGGAGCAGACACCAGGAAATAATCAAACTGAGGGCAGAAAGCAATAAAGTCAAAACAAAGAAAACAATTCAATGAATCAATATAACAAAGATTTGGTTCTTTGGAAAATCAACAAAATAGACAAACTGTTATCCAAATTATCCAAAAGGCAGAGAGAGATCATGCAACTTAACAAAATCAGAAATGAAAAGGGGGACATAACAACGGACACTGAAGAAATCCAGAGAATCTTCAGTTCATACTTTGAAAACCTGTACTCCAAAATTTGGAAAATTTAAAGGAAATTGACAATTTTCTGGACAGTTATCACTTACCAAAATTGAGTCAAGAACAGATAAGCAACTTAAACAGACTTATAGCCTCTAAAGAAATAGATGCCATCATCAAAAGTCTCCCAACCAAAAAAAGCCCAGGGCCAGATGGATTCACTGCAGAATTCTATGAGAAATTCAAAGAAGTGCTAATACCAATACTCCTCAAATTGTTCCACAAAATAGAAGCAGGAGGGGCATTGCCAAACTCTTTTTATGAGGCTTAAATAACCTTGATACCCAAGCCACACAGAGACACAACTAAGAAAGAGAACTACAGACCAATATCCTTCATGAACATTGATGCAAAAATTCTCAATAAATCCTAGCCAATCAAATACAAGAACATATCAGAGAAATCATCCACCATGATCAAGTAGGCGTCATCCCAGGGATGCAAGGATGGTTCAACATACGAAAATCTATCAATGTAATTCACCATATAAACAGACTGAGAAAAAAAAAACCACATGATCATCTCACTAGATGCTGAAAAGCCTTTGACAAAATCCAACACTCCTTCATGACAAAGGTCTTGGAAAAATCAGGGATAACAGGAACATACCTCAACATAATAAAAGCAATACACAGCAAGCCAACAGCCAACATCAAATTAAATGGAGAGAAACTCTATCCAATTCCTCTAAAATCAGGGACAAGACAAGGCTGTTCACTCTCTCCATACCTCTTCAATATTGTCCTTTAAGTACTAGTTAGAGCAATAAGACAAAAAAGGAGATCAAGGGAATACAAATCGGAAAGGAAGAAGTCAAACTCTCACTATTTGCAGACGATATATAGTCTACATTAGTGACCCGAAAAACTCTTCCAGGGAACTCCTACAGCTGATAAACACCTTCACCAAAGTGGCAGGATACAAGATTAACTCAAAAAAATTCATAGCCCTACTATATACCGATGACCACAAACAACATAAAATACCTTGGGGTGACACTAACCAAAAATGTAAAAGACCTGTACCCTAAGAATTTTGAGTCTCTAAAGAAAGAAATTAAAGAAGATACCAGAAAATGGAAAGATCTCCCATGCTCTTGGATAGGTAGGATCAATATAGTAAAAATGGCAATCTTGCCAAAAGCAATCTACAAATTCAATGCAATCCCCATCAAAATCCCAACACAATTCTTCACAGACCTTGAAAAAACAATTTTCAACTTTATATGGATAAACAAAAGACCCAGGATAGCCAAAACATCCCTTTATACAATAAAGGAACTTCTGGAGGCATCACCATCCCTGACTTCAAGCTCTATCACAGAGTTATAGTCCTGAAAACAGCTTGGTATTGGCACAAAAAATAGACAGGTAGACCAGTGGAATAGAATTGAAAACCCTGATATTACCCCACACCTATGAACACCTGATTTTTGACAAACAATCCAAATTTATACGATGGAACAAAGAGAACCTCTTCAACAAATGGTGCTGGCATAACTGGTTGCAAACATGTAGAAGACTGCAGTTAGACCCAAGCCTATTGCCTTGCACAAAACTTAAGTCAAAATGGATCAAAGATCTCAACATAAATCCAGCTACGCGGAACCTATTAGAAGACAAAGTGGGAAATACCCTTGAATTAATCGGTACAGGAGACTGCTTCGTGAAGATTATACCAGTAGCACAGACACTGAGGTCAACAATTGATAAATGGGACCTCCTGAAACTGAGAAGCTTCTGTAAGCCAAAGGAGACAGTCAGCAAGACAAAACGGCATCCCACAGACTGGGAAAAGATTTTCACCAACCCCACATCTGACAGAGGGCTGATCTCCAAAATATACAAAGAACTCAAGATGCTAGTCCCCCAAACACCAAACAACCCAATTAAAAAGTGGGGCACAGAACTAAATAGACAATTCTCAATAGAGGAATCTTAACTGGCTGAAAGACACATAAGAAAGTGTTCAACATCCTTAGTCATCAGGGAAATGTAAATCAAAACAACTCAGAGATACCATCTTACTCCTGTCAGAATGGCTAAAATCAAAAATGCCAATGACAATTTATGCTGGAGAGGATACAGAGAAAGGGGAATACTCCTCCACTGCTGGTGGGAGTGCCAACTTGTACAGCCACTTTGGAAATCAGTATGGTGACTCCTCAAGAAAATGGGAATGAGTCTACCACAAGATCCAGCAATTCCACTCCTAGGCATATACCCAAAAGAAGCACATTCATACAACAAGGACATCTGTTCAACCATGTTCATAGCAGCATTATTTGTAATAGCCAGAAACTGGAAGCAGCCTAGATGCCCCTCAACCGAAGAATGGATAGAGAAATTGTGGTACATTTACACAATGGAGTACTACTCAGCAGAAAAAAAACAATGGAATCTTGAAATTTGCAGGAAAATGGATGGAACTCGAAGAAACCATTCTGAGCAAGGTAACCCAATCACAAAAAGACAAACATGATATGTACTCACTCATATGTGGACCTGCTTTATGATACATGGTAGTGACCATGCTTGATCAGAGCTGTTTTTAATGATGTTGCTCATAATGGTTTCCTCCCAGTTGATGACTGAGAAGCTAATTTAAAAAAAAATGGTGCCAAGTACCACAAGAGTAGTAGAACTGTGCTATTTCTGGGATTCTTTCTTTCTTTCTTTCTTTCTTTCTTTCTTTCTTTCTTTCTTTCTTTCTTTTTTTTTTTTTTTGGTTTTTCGAGACAGGTTTTCTCTGTGGCTTTGGAGGCTTTCCTGGAACTAGCTCTTGTAGACCAGGCTGGTCTGGAACTCACATAGATCCTCCTGCCTCTGCCTCTGGAGTGCTGGGATTAAAGGCGTGTGCCACTGCCCGGCTGGGATTTTGTTTTTTACTTTTGTTGTTGTTTGTTTTTGTTTTTTGTTTTTTTTTAATGGTTATTCTGGATGTCTCTACAATTTTGTTCAAATGACTGCAGTTCCTGGAAAACCTGTTGCTGCTATTGATGCATAACATATTGCTATTATTCCTCTTTATATACAAATATAAATATAAATACACACACACACACGTGTGTGTGTGTGTGTGTGTGTGTGTGTGTGTGTGTGTGTGTGTGGTGATGAATCCAAGGTGTTTCAGTGAGTGCTCACCTGTGCATGCAAATTTGATTTCATCTTTAGTAAGTAGTAAAGTTATATGCTTGCCAAAAAAAAAAAAAAGAAAGTGACACACTGGAAGACAAATGTCATAAAATTTCAATTTTATGTGTAACCTAGAAATGATGAACTTATGGGAACAGAGAGCAGAATTGTGGCTATTAAGCTCCAATGTGGGTCTTTTAACAATGGGGAAACGATTGGTTTAAGGATATAAAACTGCAGTTGGACAAGATGCATGGACTCTGTAAAGTCTTGAGGTCTACTGAGAGCATGATAAATATGGTTGATAACAATATGCTGTATTTTAAAAGTTGTGAGATAGTATAATTTAAGTGTTCTCAAAACAAAAATGATGAATATGTGTGATATAACATGTTAATTGTTTTAATTTAGCCATTCCATTGTGAACATACTGTATTGTGTATCATAATTGTGCATGACTATATCTATGAGCTAAATAAATGAATGGAAAAAACAAAAAAATAAAAACAAATATTAATATCTCTTTTGCCATTCCCACCAGGCTTCAACACATACATGTATTTCAAGACAGGGTTTCTCTATGAAGCTTTAGAGCCTATCCTGGAACTTGCTTGGTAGACCAGGCTGGCATTTAGATCTCCCTGCCTCTGCTACTTGGGTGCTAGGATTAAAGACATGTGCCACTACCACACAGCTTTCAAGTATATATTTTTTATTTTTTATATATTTGAATTACAAACAAGATTGAATTACATGACGATCCATTTTATGCCTAAACATGAAATCATATTTTGGAAAGAGTTTATGAATACTGAATAGTAATTTCCACTTGGAAATTGGCAATAAATTCTTACAAAGACCTAAGCCTTCTCATCAAATTTCCCTTATCACAAGAGTCCATAAGAGATGATTATAAATTTTTTACTCTTTTTTGGTGTTTATAAAAGTTGCACAATCAAGTAGGTTTACTCTGAAGGATATTCACTAGGATAAGGTATATATGATCTACCTATAATAAAATATTTCTTTCTGGAAACACTTCCAAGATTTTATTTTTCATAAAATCTTTGTCATATTTTTTACTGTTTGGTTACTTCTCACTAATTGTTTTTATTTATACAATTGTTTGGTATTTTTATTATTTACAAATTGTTACTAATCAACTAAATTTATCACTATTTCAAAACCATTTGCCAGCTAGCCATCAAGTAGAGTTTAGATACAGAGATGAATATGTACAAATTCTTACTGTCTTTAAGAATCTGATGGATGTACTATGGATATAAGCAATGTTATATTAACACACAAATCTATCACTGACAAAGGAATTTCTGGAATTATTCTATAAAAAATTCAACATTTTTTCAAATCTTATTTGTGTGTAAATGAAGTCTGTATGTGTGTACTCATGCGTGCATTTTATTTGTATGAATTGGGCAAGTGTTACACATTGCTTGAAACAGTGTATCTCTTATTCACTGCTGCATGTGCCAGTGAAGCTTGTATTCAGGTCTACAGTGACTCTACTGTCTCTGTCTCCCACCTTCTTTTGGGTGTAGTGGGATTAAAGATAAGCATTCCCCTTGTCAGCTTTTACTTAGGTTTGGGGGACCTGAAATCAGTTATCAGGCATTTGTGGCAAGTGTTTTACACTCTGCCCCAAGAAAACAAATCTTAAAAAATGAGTAGACTCTTAGAGAAGACCTAGTGTGTCTGTGGAATACTGAGATTTAGATAGCAGGCTATTTAGTGTGAGTTCTCTCTTGAATAAGGCCATTTGAACAAAATGTTGGCATGGTGACTATTTTTATAATGTACAAATACCAATATGAAAAGTCAAAGCAAACACTAAAATGGAAATTTGTTCAAAACTATGGAACCAGATACATATCCAGAAATAGATTATAATGAAATTGAGATATATTATTTACTTAAAACATAAATCAAAATAATAATCATAAGTATACTCAGCATAAGGAAAAAAGATATTAACAAATTGAGAATTTCAAAGGTATCATGCTAAATAATAAATATATATATATATAATTATAATAGAAAAACAGTTAATATAATAATTAAAATAAAAAAATTTACTAAAGTAGATCAATAGCAAGCTAATACATAAAAGGAAAATGAAATAAGAAGATAGCTGGAAATTAGGGGGAAAAAGAAAAGAGCAATGAAATTACAAGGAAGATATAGTATAGTGGCAAGTGTATCAGTATACACATTTTTGCAAACTCAAGCATGGAGAACAAGAAAAATTTATTTGAAGAAATATGGACAAAAGTCCCTAAATTAGGGAAGAAAGTGATTATGAAGTCATATAAACTCAATATAAGGCAAAGACAAAAACATAATCAAAACAGCAAATAAAAAATTTAAAAATAAGAAAATTAGTTATGATCACAGAGGAATTACTGTTTGCATATTTAGTAACAGAAAGAATAAAGGGAAAAAAGAATCAGTTGATATATTCAAAGTACTATAATTAATAAAAACTGCTAACCCAGGGTATTAAGTCATGCAAAATTGTTTTATAAAGTAAATAAAGAGAAACATTTTATCTTGTAAACAAAAGATTATGGAATTTCTCTAATTCTGAACTGCTTTACAGGAAATTCTAAAGAAAGTTATTCAAATAGAGATAAAAGGATATTAAGTATGAAAACATAAAATTATAAGCATACTAGTAAATGTATGAACTAATACAGCCTATTTTAATACTGTATCTGTGTTGAGTAAATGAGCTTTAATCCTACTATAAAAGACAAAACTCTGGACTATTAAAATATTTTTTATAAAAATGCTAATTGCTACCCATCTCCTGAGACCTCAGCAGCTCCCTGGGACACAGACATCTACTGCCCAGAGAGGACTGAGAGTGGCCCCTTGGGACAAAGACATCTACTACACAGAAAGGATTGAGAGAGAGAGGACAGGATTGGTTCAAGAATCAAAGACACTGCCTGCACTAACAGGAAGAAGAGATGGGTAGACATCAATGCAAGAATACATTCAATACCTAAAGAGAAATACAGCAACACCAGAAACTAGTGGTACATTAGGAAGACTTGAATATCCCATCCCAGAAGAAAAACCTTAAAAGCGACTTTATGAAGATGGTAGAGGCCCTTAAAGAAGAAATGAAGAATTCCCTTACAGAAATGGAGGAAAAGACAAGAAAAAATGGAAAGAACTCAATAAATAAAGAAAGCCAAGAAAACCAAGAACGAACAAAGAAGTCCAAGATGTGAAAATTGAAATGGAGGCAATTTAGAAAACACAAACTGAGGGAATTCTGGAAATAGAAAATCTGGGTAAACAAATAGGAACTACAGATGAAAGCATACCCAACAGAATACCAGAGATGAAAAAGAATCTCAGGTGTTGAAGATATGATAGAGGAAATAGATTCACCAGTCAAAGAAAGTGTTAAAGCCAACAAAAGTCATAACACAAAATATCTAGGAAATCTGAGACAACATGAAAAGACCAAACCTAAGAATAATAGGGATAGAAGAAAGAAGAATTATCAGCTCAAAGGCACAGAAAATATATTCAACAAAATCACAGTAGAAAACTTTTCCAACCTAAGGAAGGAAATACCTACGAAGATACAAGAAGTTTACAGAACACCAAAAAGACTGGACCAAAAAATGTCCTCTCAACACCACACAATAATCAAAAACAAAATATACAAAATAAAGAAAGAATATTAAGAGCTGCAAAGAAAAAAGTCAAGTAACCTATAAAGGCAGACCCATCAGAATAACACATAATTTCTCAATGGAGACTCAAAACTAGAAGTTCCTGGACAGACATTATGTAGACTCTTAGAGACCATAGATGCCAACCCAGACTACTATACCCAGCAAAACTTTCAACCAACATAGATGGAGAAAACAAGATATTCCATGACAAAACCAGATTTAACTCATACCTGTCCACAAATCCAGCTCTACAAAAAGCATTAAAAGGAAAACTCCAACCCAAGGAGGTCAGAGGTACCCAGGAAAACACAGGTAATAGATAATCACACGCCAGCCAATTCTAAAAAAAAGGACACACACACACACACACACACACACACACACACACACACACACACACACACACACACACACACACACACGCCCCACCACAACCACCAAAAATTAACAGTCACATGTTAAAAATACACAATCACTGGTCATTGATATCCCTTAATATAGATGGACCCAACTTGCCTACAAAAAAGAACAGGCTAACAGAATGGGTATGACAACAGGATCTAACCTTCTGCTACATACAAGAAACCCACATCAATTTTAAAGATAGAAATTTCCTCAGAGTAAAGAAATGGGAAAAGACTTTCCAATCAAATGGACCTAAGAAGCAAGCTGGTATAGCTATCCTAATATCTAACAAAATAAGACTTCAAACTAAAGGTAATCAAGAGATGATGAATGGCATTTCATATTCATCACAGGAAATATGCATCAAGAAGTCTCAATCCTAGACAGGCGTTGTTGGTGCACGCCTTTAATCCCAGCACTCAGGAGGCAGAGGCAGGCAGATCTCTGTGAGTTCGAGGCCAGCCTGGTCTCCAGAGTGAGTGCCAGGATAGGCTCCAAAGCTACACAGAGAAACCCTGTCTCTAAAAACCAAAAAAGTCTCAATCCTGATCATACATGCCCCAAATACAAGGGCACCCACATTTGTAAAAGAAACATTACTAAAATTTAAATCGCACATCAAACCCCACACACTAATAATGGAAGACTTCAACATCCCACTCTCACCAGTGGACAGGTCTTAACAGAGAAATAAGGGATCTAACAGATGTTATGACTCAAATGAACTTACCAGACATCCATAGGACATTCCACCAAAACACAAAGAAATATACTTTCTTCTCAGCACCCCATAGAACATTCTCTAAAATTGACCACATATTTGGTTACAAAGCAATTCTCCACAGATTAAGAAAATATTGAAAGAACACACCTGTATCTTATTGGATCACCATGGCTTAATAAGAAATTATAGAGATTTCCTGGAATTCAATGAAAATGAATGTACAACATGCCCAAACTTATGAGACACCATGAAAGCAGTGCAAAGAGGAAAGTTCATAGCACTAAATGTCTACATAAGGAAGTAGGAGAAATCCCACACTAGGGAATTAACAAAACACCGGAAAACTCTAGAACAAAAAGAAGCAAACACACCCAGAAGGACTGGATGACAAGAAATAATAAAACCTAGGGCTGAAATCAATAAAATAGAAACAAAGAGAACAATAGAAGGAATCAATGAAACAAAGAGTTTGTTCTTTGAGAAAATAAGCAAGATAGACAAACCCTTATCCAAATGAACCAAAAGGCAATGAGAGAATGTACAAATTAACAAAATCAGAAATGAAAAGGGGGGGTATAACAGACACTGAGGAAATTCAGAGAATCATCAGATCATACTTGAAAAACCTATACCCCCAAAATTGGAAAATTTAAAAGAAATGGATAGTTTTCTAAATAGGTTTTTACATACCAAAATTAAATCAAGACCAGATAAACAATTTAAATAGAACTAAATCCCCCAAGGAAATAGAAGCAGTCATCAAAAGTCTTCCAACCAACCAAAAAAAAAAAAAAAAAAAAAAAAAAGCCCAGGACCATATGGTTTCAGAGCAGAAGTCTATCAGAATTTCAAAGAAGAGCTAACTCCATTACTCCACAAATTGTTACACACAATAGAAATAGAAGGAACATTGAAAAACTCCTTTTATGAGGATACAGTAACCCTGATACCCAAACCACACAAAGAAAGGGAACTACAGATCAATTTCCCTCATGAACATTGGCAAACCGAATTCAAGAATACATTAAAAAAATCATCCACCATGATCAAGTAGGCTTCATCCCACAGATGCAGGGTTGATTAAACATACAGAAATCTGTCAATGTAATCCACCATATAAAACAACTGAAAGAAAAAAAAACACATGATCATCTCATCTTATTAGATGCATTCAACAAAATCCAACAGCCCTTCATGATAAAGGTATTGGAGAGATCAGGGCTGTAAGGAACATATCTAAACATAATAAAAGCAATATACAGCAAGGCAACAGCCAAAATCAAATTAAACAGAAACTGAAAGTGATTCCACTAAAATCAGGAACAAGACAAGGCTGTCCTCTCTCTCCATATCTATTCAATACAGTACTTGGAGTTCTAACTAGAGCAATGAGACAACTAAGGGAGATCAAGGGGATACAAATTGGAAAGGAAGAAATCAAACTATCACACTATTTACAGATGATATGATAGTATGCATAAGTGACCTCAAAATCTATACCTAGTAAATCCTGCAGCTGATACACACCTTCAGTAATGTGCGAAGACTAACAAGACTAACTCAACAAAATCAGTAGCCCTGTTGTAATTTAAGAAAAGCAGTTCTCAAAAGACTCCACGTGACAGAGTTCAAGCAGAGGGATTTTTTTAATTAGGGAAAGATATCATAAAAAAGGGGAAAGGGGAGGGGGGAAGGAGACCAGCCTCTGGAGACAGAAGCAGCAGCAGAGAGGAAAGAAGGGCAGAGAGAGAGGGGAACAGAGAGAGGGAGAGAAGAAGATGGGAGGCGGGCAGGGTCCTATTGAAAGTGAACATAGTGAATAGGCACTAGTGGTTCTCTTATTGGCAGCAGCTGAGGGCATACCCTGTCAGTACCCAATGAGCAGGCCAGTGTAGATGCCTGAATACTAAAAATCCCTCCTATAGAAAAATGGTAAATGGTCTGAATAAGAAATCATATAAAGTTCATAATTTACAATAGCCACAAATATAAAATATCTTGGGGAAAGTCTAACCAAACAAGTGAAAGATGTGTATGATAATAACTTTAAGTTCCTAAAGAAAGAAATTGAAGAAGATATCAGAAAATGGAAAGATCTCCCATGTTCTTGGATAGGTAGGATCAATAAAGAAAAAATGGTAATCCTACCAAAAGCAATCTACAGATTCAATGCACTCCCCATCAAAATCTCAACATAATTCTTCACAGACCCTAAAAGAACAATACTCAACTTCATATGAAAAAAACCCACAAAACCAAGAATAGCTAAAACAATGCTGTACGATAAAGGAACTTCTGGAGGCATCACCATCCCTGACTTCAAACTCTACTATAGAGCTATAGTAATACAACAGGCTGGTATTGGCATAAAAAGACAGGTGGATCAATGGAATTGAATCAAAGACCATGACATTAATGAACACCTATGAACACCTGATTTTTGACAAAGATGCCAAAATGGCACAAAGGAAAAAGGAAACCATCTTTAGCAAATGGTGCTGGCATAACTAGATGTCAACATGTAGAAGATTGCAAATATATCCATATCTATAGCCATGTACAAAACTCAAATCCAAGTGGATAAAATGCCTCAACACAAAACCAGCTACACTGAACCTGATAGAAGAGAAAGTAGGAAGTAGCCTGGAATACATTGGCACAGGAGACCATTTCCTAAATGTAACACTAGTAGCACTGACACTGAAAACAACAATCAATAAATGGGACCTCCTGAAACTGAAAAGCTTTTGTAAGGCAAAGGACACTGTCAATAAGACAAATGACAGCCTACAAAATGGGAAAAGATCTTTACCAACCACGCATCTGACAGAGGGCTGATCTACAAAATATATAAAGAACTCAAGAAACTAGACATCAAAATACATAATAACCAAATTTAAAATGGGGTACAGAGTTAAATAGTTAAACAGAATTCTCACCAGAAAAATTTCAAATGGCCAAAAGATACTTAAGGAAATGTTCAACGTCCTTTATCAATAGGGAAATGCAAACCAAAATGACTTTGTGAAACCACCTTACACCTCTCAGCATGGCTAAACTCAAAGATACTGAGGGCAGCTTATGTTGGAGAGTATTTGGAGTCAGGGTAACACTCCTGTACTGCTGGTGGGAGTATAAACCTGTACAGCTATTTTGGAAATCAGTATGATGGTTTCCAAGAAAACTCAGAATCAATCTACCTCAAGACCCAGCAATACAACTCTTGGGCATATATACACACAATTATAACACAAGAACACTTTGTCAACAATGTTCATAGCAGCCTTATTCATAATAGCTAAAACCTGGGAACAACCTAGATCCCCCTGAACCAAAGAATGAATAAGGAAAATGTACATTTATACAATGGAGTACTACTCTGCTGTAAAAAATGAGGACCTCATGATATCTGCAGGTAAATGGATGGAATTAGAATGAAAACATCCTGAGTGAGGTAACCCAGACTCAGAAAGACAAACACAGTATGCATTCACTCAGACGTGGATATTAGATGGAAAGAAAAGGATAACCAGAATATAATCCACGGCTCCAGAGTAGTTAGGTAACAAGGAGTACCCTAAGAGGGACACATGATACTATCATTCAGACAAAGTGGCAGGCTACACAATGGAAAAAGATTTTTATAAATTACACATCTGATAGAGGGCTAATATCTAAAATCTATAAAGAACTAAAAAACTCCTGGACATCAAGAAAACAACCCAAATAAAAATGGGGTAGACATCAAAACAGAATTCTCAAAAGAGGAAATTTAAGTGGTTGATAAGCACTTTAAAGAAATGTTCAACAGCCTTAGTCATCAGGGAAATGCAAATCAAATATACTTTTGATATTTTATCTTAACACCAGTCTGAATGGGTAAGACCAATAAAACAAACAACACCTCATGCTGATAAGTATGTGGTGTACTGGAAAAACTCATCCAATGGGGAGTGCAAACTTTCACAGTCACTATGGAAATTAGTGCAATAGATCCCAAGAAAGATACAGCTGTACCACTCTTGGGTATACACCAAAAGGACTAGACATTCAACTAGAGAGACACTTGTTCAACCATATTCAATGTGGCTTTATTCATAATAGCAAGTAACTGGAAACAACCTGTATGTCTGTCGATGAATGGATAAGCAAAATGTGGTACATTTACTCAATGGAGTATTACTAATGAATTAAAAAAAATAAAATCTGGAAAATTGCAGGTAAATGAATGAAACTAGAAAAATATCCTAAGTGGGGGTACCCAAGACCCAGAAAGACAAATATAGTACGTATTCACTCATAGTGGATGTTAGCTATTAAATCATTGATAAGCAAGTGACAATCTATATAACCACAGTGGTTAGGTATACAGTCAGGGACTGGGGAAGGGATGCATCTCCCTAGGAAGGGTAAATAGAATATAGATAGACAAGGGAGGATGGGATGGGTGGTTGGAACAGAAGGATTAAACAAGGAGGTGGGAGGAAGGGGGAGCAATTAAGAGAATACAGGGAGGAACAGCTAAAACTAAGGGCCATTTGAGGGGTCATATGGAAACCTAATACAGTAGGTATTTCCTGTACTATATACATATATGAAGGCAGTCTAAATGAAATTGCAAAAAAATGGGAGAGATAGAGCTACAATTGGGTATCTCATCACCAAATTAAGCTTCCAACACTGGGAATGTGTTATGTTTAATTGAGTTGTTAGCCAAAGGAGCCCAATGGGAACCCTCAAACAACCCAGTCTATTGTCAAGGCTTTATGGTTGCTCTCCACAAACTGATGGTAAAGCCCCGTTGCTGAAGACAACACCTAAGTGACTCAATTGGGTAAGGAAACTTCAAGATGGTTCATACCTAGTGCCTCTACCCCATGGACTAATGTTCATGGTATTGGAAATTACTCTGCTTGCTACCATAGGAGAAAGGTAAACACCAGCCCAGCTATAAATGTTTAGATCTAAAATGGTGACCTGCCTCCAAGATAGACTGGGTGCAATCATGTCACAAATCTAGGAGCAACCAACTAATATTTGATTTGATTTAAAGCTCACTACATGAGTTGGAACCCATAACCAATACTGCTTAGGTGGCCACAAACCTGAGCCCAGCAGTCTAGGGGAAAACCAAATACAACTGTTCTGCTAAAGGAATATAGTATTAAAATTTCTCCTAATGACATTCTGCTATAATGCACAGACCAGTGCCTTCCTCAGATATCATCAGAGATTTGTCCAGCAGCAGATGAAAATAAATACAGAGACCTACACCCCCAAAAATGCAGAGTGGGAGACCTAGAAACACTTAGCCCTAAATGGGATGTCTCCATCCAATCCCTCAGGGCTCAGGGAACTCTGCAGAGGGGAGGTGGAAAGAGTTTAAGGACCAAAGGAGATGGAAGGTACCTTTTTTAAAGACTAGGGAACTGAGAAGAAACTTCTCAAAAGAAGAAATATAAAATTTTAGTTAATAATTCAAAAAGTTTCCTACATCCTTAGCCGTAAGGGAAATGCAGTAAAACTACTTTAAGATTTCATCTCACCCAAGAAAGAATGGCAATCATCGGGAATTTTACAAACAATAAGAAATGCTGGAAAGGACATGGGTGAGGAGGTATCTTATGCACCGTTGGTGGGAGTTTAAACTAGTGCATCCTCTTTGAAAATCAGTTCGAACTTTCCTCAGAAAACTAGAAATAGATACATTTATTATATCCAGAGCATACCACTCCTAGGCATATATTCAAATGACTATACGCCTTAATACAGAGACACTTCCATATCCATGTTCATTTTTGCCCCTCCATTCACAATTGCTAGGAAGGTAGGTGAATAAACATAGACACCCATCAACTGAAGAATGAACTGAGAATTTGGTACATATACACAATGGAATATTAATCAAATGTAAAAGAGAATAAAATAATGAAGAGAACAGGTTTTAGAAGAAATTATAAGTGAGTAGGAGTAACCAAGGCTCAAAAGACAAATTATATATTTCTCTTTTATATGTAGATTCTAGATAAATTTTGTTTTGTGTATTTAACTTGGAATACAAGTGAAATCTGGAAAACTGGAAATGGGCCATGGTGCCACATATTTAAAGGATAGTGGATTAAAAACATAGGTGAAAGGAAAGGATAATTGGGCTACTAGGGGCAGAATGACTCAAGCAAGAAGTGGACTAAAGGGGATGGGGAAATAAGAGATCAAAGGGAGGATTAACAAAAATAAAGTGTATATGAGGAAGCTACATGGGAACCTATAACCTAGTAACTCAAATAAAAATTTAATTAGAATGGAAATTATATGTGATATGAAAGAACAATGGAGAATATTAGAAACTAAAAGTTTAAGTGGGGATAGGGACACAGAGTAGGGAGCAGAAGAAAGGGGATTGGGTTGGGTTAAACAAAATTAATGATCCATTAAGTTTGTAAACTATTATACATATATAGAGTTTGAACAGAGGTACTACAAGGAGAACAATGCTGCTTCTCAAATAATATATGGGCTTAATGAAAATTTCAATGTCAGGCATGGGTTACTTTTCTGTCAGAGATTCCCTGAGAGGCACCCAAAACAATGAAGGATATATCTATTGCTCTTGGTTGCCCACTTTAACTAAATACCAAGACCCTACTGCTGGAGACACCACACATTCCACTTGTATGGTATAGAGAAATCATTCTTTTAAAATTGTTTTTGTTTTTTTTAATTGTTTTTGTTTTTTTAATTAAATTTTTTTGAGAAAACATTCTTGAACTGAGCATGATACTACCTTTCTCTTGGCTGGTTTTATAGTCCTACAAATTGCTATGCGGGCTCTTTGGTGAGAAAAGCCATCACTGCTCTTATAAAATATTGTAGTCTTCATGCTACAATACTCTCTTACCAGGCAAGATATACCCACTGGAACATTAATGAGAAGAATGTTTATGGAGTCACTGCCCACTGTCTTGATTGGATTTGAGGCTTGCTCCACAGGAGGGAATTTATGCCTGGTTCTATACACATAGTCAAAACCCATGACTAGAGAAATAACAAGCCCAAGGGCAGAACCTGGCAGAGGAAGAATCACTCATTTTCATTGTGAGTGGTGGCCAGTGGTAGGTTGCCCATGTGTCAGTGGATGATCCTGTGCATATGTGCAACACTAATTGGACTCAGTGTGTTATAAAACATTTGTAAAGAAGACATGAAGCTAGTAGGAAGATGTGTTAGAGTAAGAGAATGGGAAAATGGGTATGATCAAGATACATTATATAAATGTATGATATTTTCAAAAAATAAGCAGTGGGAAAATGTAACTGGAATGCCTTAAAAATGAGAGCATTTTAAAGAAACATTTCTGCCTTTTGCTCCGGCTATCTGGTCTGGTGAAAAAAGGCACACCATAGAATTGTAATTCCCTCAAGGAATAACACACTGGGAGAAGTGGCTTAGGCTTGATGATAGCCAGAGGGAGAGCTTATCAAGGAGAAGGGATCTCATATACCGCCAACATGAAAGCTTTTCAGGGTACCATGCAGGACAGACCAGAGTAAAGGCAATACTAAGTCAATTATGGTCATGACCACACCTTGACCAGCACTTAGTTATACATACCTTTTACCTTCTATTTAAAACTTAATCATATGTCAAAATGCCAACTATGGACTGGTAGGCATGTCCCTGTATTTCTTTGCTTCTTTTCCCAATTTTGTCACACTGACTAATCTCCTTTGTCTGTTCTTCACTATTATTTAGGTTCTTTTAATAAGTTTATTGAGGACAGGTGGCTGAACCCAGTTTGTTAGGATTTCCAGGGGCACAGCTCTCATCCTAAGTATGGCAACAATACTAAGATTTTGGAATCTTTGGTAGGTGATTAGATTAGATAAAAACATTCAAGTGAAAACTTCTGGTTTGAATCCAAGTTGATTCATAAGATAAGTAAAAGAAATCAGAGAATACACAGCAAATTGAATCTTCCGTGTTCCTTGTTATTTGTTTCCCTGTATCACCTTAGGACTCTGCTAAATAGAATGCCATCACAGGGTATATCCCCTCAAAGTTGTACCTTCAGAAAAATGTTACAAAAATCTTTTCCTTATATATTAACTTGCTTCACATACTGCATTATAGTACCAAAAATGAACTAATACATCAAGTCATATCTTCATTGTTATCATTAAAGCAGCTGCCTGTCCACTTGTTTTATTTCCAGAATCTCTATGAAGTTGTAATGGTAATTCTGCAAATTCTAAATTAACTGCTACTGCAAATGGGAAAATGCTTTCTATTAAAATGTAGCTAATTTGGATGATAAAAAGGATATGAATATATTAAATACTTATTACTTCATAAGTGCTAAAAGGATAATCCAGGTCAGAAAGGGGGTAAAAGAAATTAATAGGACACAATTCCATTGGCTTTCTCACTGAGGAATAATTTAAAATGTAAATGCTTTGAATGTAGAAACTTGAGTGAGTGATTAGAACCAATCTTTTTTGTTTCTATTTTTTAATCTATCAATATATTTCAAGAAGGAAACAAAATGTGCAGGCAATTTCTAGATGTATATATAATGGAAGTACTTTAACTTTTTTTCAAATAAACAATTGTTACATAAGATGTTTACTCATAATTTCTGATGATTTTACCACTCTGTAAATATTTTGGGGCAAGTTGATTTGAACTCTAAAAAGGAAGACAAAAAAGTTTAGTGGATTCTTGTTTGTCACTGAGACTTGGAAATAATCTGACTCTGCTTTCTTGGTTCTGCTTTTCTAAAAGAAAGCTACTGGCTTATTTTGTCTTGGCTTTTTATTATTGATTTCATATGACCTTATAGCCTAGACCTAAATCTATACTCTAATAGACTTGCTATCTCAGACCTAATAGTAAGCTGTGTCAAACAGCAGTCACTCTATTCGATAAAAAGTATGTCAGAATTTGCACACTTCTACATGTACCCACAAACTCACAAAACCTCATGATGAGTACTTCACTGTTTCTGGCTCATGAACAAATGTTTACAGGAAAGGGTTTGATTTTTAATTAGTTTGAAAACAAGAAGCTAATATCCTTTATATTTGTAACACAGAGACTGGTTGCATCCTAACTTGCTATTCTTCCCCATCCTGTACATTGAGGGAGAGCATACCACTAGGAGTGTAATCACTCCTGACATATTGGACTTTGGATCATCTCTGGGGCATGGCTCACTGCTGTTGTCTTGTACTCAATTTCAATATTAGCGTGGTTCATAAAAATGCACTAAGAGCCTGATTTACCTTATTTATCTACCACCCTGACATTTTAATACAGAAATCTGATTGCTAAATGCAGCTATCCCAGAAAAGAATTGATTTTTTATAGGCTGACCATAAGATCATAGTATGAATAGTGAAATATCATGTAAAGCTATTTTTAAAGGAGGAGTCCCAGTGAGGCCTCAAATCAGACCAATGACTCTGCAATGAACACTTGCAAGTGAAGATATAGTGATGAAAGTGTTTACTGCATGACTCACTGTGTCACGTTATAGTTTCCATGGTGAGATTAATTTTTTCCTTTTTCACTTAAATTTTATTTTATTTTGGGGGGTAGTTTGCAAGGGCAGATGGCAAATATGAAGGGACAGAGAAATGAGTAGGTGATATGAAAACACAAACAATAAATAAAAAGGAAGTTAAAAATAAATAAATGATTTTGGGCAGAATTATATTTACATAATTTCCTTCATTCCTCTAAATCCTCCCATGTATTCCTCCTTTCTCTCTTTCAAATTCTTGGCCTCTTTATTCTTAAACTGTTGTTATATACATGTTTGTTTGTACGTGTATTTGTACGTGTGTGTGTGTGTGTGTGTGTGTGTGTGTGTGTGTGTGTGTGTGTGTGTGATAAATTCAACTTGCTCAGTCTATATAATGTTATTTGGAAACAATATAACTTTGGAAACAATATAACTGGGGGACAGTAATTAAGCAACAAATAATGAATTTTGATGCAATTTCACTTCTAGAAATATTACCAGCAAGAAATGAAACACATAGCATCATAGAATCTTTTGAAAACATTTAGAGAGACCTTATTCATTGTATCTGAGCTTGAATGAATATAATCAATTTATAGGTCTGTATATAAAATGTGATAATGCCTAATATGGAATATTGTTCAATCATAAAAAGTATGATATACACTATCATAGAGTAAGCTTGAAGTAATTATACTTATTAAATGAATGTAGTGATAAAGTGGCATTCATCATATGATTCAATTAATATAAAATAAGTAAAATAGGGAAACTGACAGAAAGTTGTTTAGTTGTTTCTGAGGGAAGATGCATAGGTAATATTTGTAGTGTTGTCATGGTACTGATAAAAATATTCTAATAGAATTGATAGTTGCATATGTCTGTGAATATATTAAAAATCACTGAGTTTCATACTTTATTGGGTGAATTACATCCTAAACCATTAAAAATATATTGAATAAGAAATAGAGTAATAAAAAAGCTATGTAAAGATGAACAATACACAGAGAGTCTGGATACTACATGCTATATTCATTTCTTTAAATTGTTTGCTGAAGAAAGAACTACAGCTGCTAAAATACATTTGATTATAACTGCTGCTAAATTAATCCAACTTATATATGTTAAAAAGGCTTTGACTTCAGAATTTAAATATAAGGACAGGTTACTTGGGAAAAGAGTTTTTGCTTGTATTTACACAGAAAATGTAAAGCTATGGATTCCTTCCAGACTAATATGGTTTGATGAAGTAAGACCCCCTGAAACAGTGTCTCAGGAAGTCCAACATCTATAACAGCTGAGAGGATGAAGCCTTACAGACTACAGAAACAAGGACCTGGCTAGGTTTCTTTGTTTTGTCATGATCCCCATGTTATGGACAGCACCCCTAACTAGCAGGAAGCAGTTTGGAAAGAACAATGTCTAAATTCCCAAATATTGTTTATAAATTTTTGTTTTCATTTAAATGGAGTTGATTATAAATGGTTAATGATCACAACCAATGTCTTTTTTAAAGGAAAGAAGGGGAAATGATATAGAAATGTATACTTTGTATTGGAATGGATTTTTATTTGTTGATACAAATTTAAGATCAATTTTGTTATATGTATATTTCTCCTCTTGTTTAGGTATTGTGTTTATACAGATCTTTAAAATGTAATGCATAATTAAATACAGATTGTATATAGTTACCTATAATAGCCAAACTTAACAGTTAGATTTGTTATGTTTTCTAGATATACAGAGATATATTTTAAACGGATATTCTTCAAACATTTCAAAGACATTCAGAATATGGCACTTAAAATGGTTTAGGGTTTTTCATGACAGTGAGACACAACTGCTCCTGGCACACCAATTATGTAATAAAGGAAGATGGGCATAGAAGAAACTCAATGTGGAGTTTGCTTTCAATATGGCAAGACTAGCCATTTGGGTAAGAACTGTTCTTGCCTGGACTGTTTGACTGTTGCTGTATAAACTGGACATGCAGGACCCACAGGAAAGTGACTGCTATACTTGTAAAACAACATGGACAGTCCTAAAGTGTTCCTGCTTCATGGAAGAGTCTGCCAGACATTCTACAGGACACATAGAAAAGTGACTGACAAACTGCCAATGCAGGTAGACAGTTTAAAATTTCCTGCTTCACAAAGAAGTCTTCCAGACACACTGTGGCCTATAGCCTGAAGATGGATACCCTGACATTACATTGGAACTTTGGGTGACTGTCCAGGTAGAGAGATGTCTCTGTCAGTTCTAGAGTTTATATATTATCCTCCTGTGGTCTTTGATGGAGTTGAAGACAGATACTTATAGTTTTCCTTAGTTAGGATAAAAGATAAGTTACATATAAGACTTTAGACTCACAAAGATAGGATAGATGATAAAGTTATTTTCTTTAAATCTTACTAAACATTATTCAACTAAATATTGTAGCTATAGTTCTTACTTGATAACTGTTTTGTTATATATTTTACTATGTTAATGTTAAAACCCTTTTTTTCATTTAGACAGAAAAGAGGAGATGATGGGGGAAGTCCTTCTGTGTATATGTTTGTCTTATTGGTTGATGAATAAAGCACTGTTGGCCAATAGGGAAGCAAG
Source organism: Cricetulus griseus (assembly GCF_003668045.3). Taxonomy (NCBI): domain Eukaryota; kingdom Metazoa; phylum Chordata; class Mammalia; order Rodentia; family Cricetidae; genus Cricetulus; species Cricetulus griseus. Next base: position 59,932,898 of record NC_048604.1, read on the forward strand.
ATAAGTGGGACTAGAAGTCAAGGAGAATGCTGGGAAATGTAGTAAAGAGTGGAGAGTCGCCATGTGATCCAGGGAAGAGAGGACACATGAGGCAGGCATCCTCAGTAAGACACGTCCTTGTAAAAATATATACATTAATTAATGGGTTAATAATTAAGTCGGAGCTAGCCATTAAGAAACCATTGCCAAAGGCCAACAGCTTTATAATTAATATAGTGTCTCATGTTTTATTTGGGGTTTACTCAACACTGGGACCAGGCTGGTGGGAAGAGTTATTGTAACATGTATTATTATGTATTATATTATCTTGTAACAACTCTAACACTTCAGAGTCTGAATTTATTTTCCCAAATAATAACAAATAACTTGATTAAATTCTTAGACAATTTCTACTGAATATACTCACATCTGTTATCTTTTTGTTGTAGAGACTTATGCTCTTCAGTTTTCTTTTCCTGGCCAAGCTTAGGAGTCAAGATCACAGGCCTCCAAAAACCTAGAATCATATTAAACAGATTCAGTTATTTTCCAACTACTAATAAAATGGTATTATTTAAAAGAATGTTTACTACATAATTCCATATTAAAAATCTTATTTGATACTGTAACATCATTTTCAAATATACTTATTTGTAATGGTACTCTTATTCACAAATTTCATAAAGCTTACTAAAGCCATATAAAAAATAAAGTTTAAAATAATGTTACAAGTTGGAAACAAAGGCAATAGTACGTGGACTTTGGACATTTATTAAAACTGTAGAACCAACTCACTGCATCCTTGTAGAAATGTAGTGAAATGACTGTAGTGTGTGTGTGTCTTCTATCAAAAATATAAACCATCGAAGACAGGAAAAATGAAGTTTAAATAAATGTCATACACCATTTAGTCATAAAATGCTAGTCTCTTCTACCACAGTTCTAAGCAACCACTAAGATATCTTTTGCCTCTATAGATTTATACTTTAGGACACTTTAAATACACGGGAAGGTGCAACATGTGTTTCTTTTTTATTAGTTGTTTGTACTCAGAATAATGTCTTCCAGGTTTACCTATGACATACCAAAAAATGAACACTGCCTTTTTTGTATTGCTAAATAACATCATCCACTGTGCAGACATGCAACATTTCACTTATCCACTCATTATTTGCAGAGTATATGAGCAGTCTCCACATTTTAGCTATAATGAATAATGCTGCTACAAAGTTGCCTCTTGGGCAAAAATGGTGTTCTGTGATAGGATGGTAGTGATGTTTAAACTAGTTTGTGAATACCCTGCAAACTAATGTTTCACAAATTTTATGGATTTGTCTTATTTCTCCAAAGAAGTTATATTCCTGCTCTATGGGTTTTGTATTTATTGTTTCTCTTTCAGGAATACTCATCCTCAGATGTTACCAGTTTCCTTCAGGTCTATTCTCATTCACTTTCTCAATGTGCTTTTCTCTTGCCACATATATGGTATGCATTTAAATATCCTATATATGCAACACACACACACACACACACACACACACACACACACACACACCTTTATTGACTATTTTTCTTTCATTAAAGGACATGCTACCTCAAAGCAGAAAAAAATGGAGTTTAAAATGTTATGGCATGTACTTTATGCAACAACTAAAAATACAGTCAGATTTGAAAACTTTGTAGCAAGTTCATAAAAATAGAGTGACTAGCTGGCCAAAAAAGTCCTATCTACTTAGTGAACATAGTCACAGAATGAAAGTGACTTCATTTTGGGAGTGGGAGATACAGCCAACTCTTTTCCTTACATCTATTTACTGTTATAAAGAGAATGTGATAAAGGATGCCTTTGTTTTATTGCTCATTTGGAAATGAAGAGGAGGTGTATAGCACAAAGAGCAGGTTTTTATCTTTGTATAAGCATATCTTATTTATTAATAAAAAGGGAAAATCAGATATAACAAAACTGAGTAAATTTATCAGCAGACATTTTGTTAAAGAAGGCATATAAGAACACTTTCCTTATACTTAGGAATTTTAATTGTAGGTTTAAAATTATACTCAATTGTAGGTTTAAAATTATACTCAGAGTATCAGTTTATATTTTTAATATATAATATGTACAGATGAGTGAGGAATCCCAGATACTCCACCAAAAACTTTTTTAATTTTAAATATTTTATTTATTTTACATACCAAACACAGTTTCCCCCTTCTCCTCCCATTTCCCCACCTCATTTCTATCCCCTAATCCACTCCTCAGACATGATAAGGCCTTCCAAGGGGAGTCAACAAAGCCTGGCATATCAAGTTGAAACAGGACCAAGCTCCTCCTCCTGCATTAAGGCTGAGCATGGAATCCCACAATAGGGAATGGGCTCCAAAAAGTCAGCTCATGCTCCAGGGACAGATCCTGGTCCCACTTCTAGCGGCCCACAAACAGACCAAGCTACACAACTGTCACCCACATGCAGAGGGCCTAGATCAGTCCCATGCAGATTCCCTAGCTGTTGGTCTAGACTCCTGAGCTCCTAGGAGCTCAGATCAGCTGTTCCTGTGGGTTTCCCTGTCATGATCTTGACCCCTCAGGCACGTATGTTTTAATACTTGGTGTCCAGTTAGAAGAAATGTTTGAAAGGATTATGAGTTGTGGCCTTTTTGGAGTTAAGTTTGGCCTTTTTGGAGGATTGTGTTACTGTGGGTAGGTTTTCAGGTTTCAAAAGCCCATGGCAGGCTAGTTTCGCTCTCCCTCTCTACATGCAAACTTTGGATCAGATTTGAGTTCTCAGCTACCGATCAAGCAACATGTCTGCCTGCCTGAAGTCATGCTTCCCACCATGATAATGGATTAACTCCTGAAACTGTTAAGTAAATCCCCATTAAATGCTTCCTTTTATAATTTGCCTTGGTCGTGGTCTTTTATCCATAGCTACAGTAACCCTAACTAAGGTATACAATTATAAACTAAATTCACAGATATATCTGAGAAAATACTAGACTAGGAGTTTCTGTACTCTAGCTTGGTCAATAATTACCTATGTGGCCATTTAGGGAAGATGTCTACTTGGGCTTTAGTTCTCAACATTTATAGTATGCACTTATATACTATATCATTATTACTGTTTATTTTGTGTACACTCACTCGTGTGCTTGCACATAGCTAGGGGTGTACATATATGTGCAGGCAGACACACCTTTGTGTGTCCATGTGGGTGGAGGTCAGAGATCAACATCAGGCATCTTGCCTCAGAGTTTTTCATTTTTTTTTTAAAAGTATGTCTCTCAATGGGAACTTGAGCTGTCTGATTAGCTGAGGCTGGCTGGCTGGCCGGACATTGAGTCCTAGGAATGATACCATTTCTGCCATCCCAGCACTGAGATTAAAAGCATGTACTAACAAATTCAATTTTTTTTACAATTTTTTTCTAAATTAGAAAATCCAGGATAAAATGTTAAAATATATGTATCATAATAATGCTTGTAAACTAAGACAATATATTTAGGTAACACAAAGTTCAAAGTCTACAACAAATAACTTGAACTTCCTAATTTCATGGTTCTTAATGGGAAATACCTCTTAGAGTTGTCTAATAGTGCATCTTCATGGTCAGCAACATAAACACTAGAGCATTAGTTCACATCCTATTATTTATTGTGCTATTTTGGTTACTTATTTGTACATCCATTTGTAAAATAAAGATGATAATAGTAACCTACCTTCTAGTATTTGAAGGACTTAATACATTTATATATGTAAAATCTGTGAGCTTTAATAAACTAGGGCCACTGAATCAACATAAATTAGTACATGTAAAGTATTTATAGTAGTTCATAGCAATTTTATATAAAACATATATATTTGCTCTCAAGAGTCACTTAAATTGTCTAGGGCAGTGGTTTTTAACCTTCCTAAATCTTTTAATATAGTTCCTAATGTTGTGGTGACCCTCAACCACAAAATTATTTCTGTTATTACTTCATAAATGTAATTTTGTGATTGTTATAAACTGTAATGTAAATGCCTGATATGCGGTATATCTGACATTCGATCCCTGTGAAAGTGTCATTTCCCCCCAAAGAGGTCATGACCCACAGTTCTGGGAGCTGGAGGATTATAATAATGTATATTATGATAAAATTAACACAAGTAACAGATAAACACAAACAATTCATTGAAAATTATGTAACTTGAGGAAAACCTTTATGAGAGAAGAAAGGTAAATGCTGATGTGTTTAGGCTTCTATGCTTATATCTCTTTACAATAACTAAACAGGAAAAATCTCCTTTTACTTATTCCAGAATGATAGAAGTTAAATTTACCATTGTGTTCTTAGGCCAGAATAGACACTGCTTTTATATGCATTTTTAACTTCCCTCCTTTTAAAATAGAAGAGATAAAACTTTACTTAAAGTAAGATGATATTCCCATTTTGAAAGTGAAATAAAAATCTGGTATGAAGATGTTTTATTTCTGAATTTTGTATTTTCTTAAGTGGTTTCAGTCCCAAATATATCAAAGTAACTGACATTTTGGGAAATGTTATGTTGCTATTAATAAAATTTGTAAGTTATTTTCAAAGACTACATACATTTTAGCTTACCTGGAGGACGATTCTCCTTTCTACGAGCACCAAGCCGGTGTGCTTCTTTTTGTGAATCATAGCGGTCAGTCTCCAAGAGATGTTCTCTTTCTTTAGCCACTTGAAACCCCTTATTGTCAAATCCCTTCTCTCTCTTTATGGGGTATCTTTTACTTTCAGGTTCATTTTGATCACTTTCATTTCCGGGTTTTTTCTGATATTTTTCAGAACTGGAGTCTACTTGATCTTTTTCAGTGATACTCTGAAATGTTTGAAGGTCACCCTGACATTTTCCAAAGCTATCTTGAGGTACTATAGACCTAAACTGGTATTTTCCAGAGCTATCCCAGTGTCCACTATGACCAGAATCTAACTGTTTTCTTTTAGCATCTAACCATTCCTGCAGAGACTCAGATTTATGAGCCACCTTGAGTCTTTCTAAGTTACAGGAACTTTTGCATATTTCAGCCTTCTTCATGTGCTTCGCAGAATCAGAGGACATCACAGGGCTTTCAGAATCTGAGTTCACTGTTCTTCTTTCAGACCAAGAATGCTTTGGGAGCTTGTTAATAGCAGTTTTTATATCCATGAAACATTTCACAGCGGCTGAGGCTAGCTCATGTCTTTCTGAATCTGAGTCTGTCTCACTTGTTGCAGATTCAGAGTCCTCCATATATCTCTTAGATCTTCGCTTTTCTGTTTTTTCTACTTGTATCAGATGTAGCTTAGACACTGATACTCTACCTTTTTCTGTGCCTGATTCCACTGCATAGCTCTCAGAATCAGGAATCGTCCAGAAATTTTCAGTCTCCATCACTGTTTTCTCAGATGCCATTAGACGTTTTATAGAATCTGAAGCCATTTGACGTTTTTCTCTTTTCTTCCTTTCATTATCAGAGTCAGAGTCTCTTTCAGAGTCAGAATCTTCCAGGAACTTTTCTGAGCCTGAGGGCACCCAATGTTTCAGAGATCTAGATTCCACCTGGCACTGTTCAATTCTCACCAGCTGTTGCCCTGTCTTACTCAAGTCTTCAACAGAGACTGACTCCATTTGATCATTTTCTGCTTTTAACAGGTGTTTTCTAGAGTCTGAATCCCTAAGAGACTTTTCTGAGTCAGAAGACTGTTCCAACTCAAAATCTGACACAACACCTCTATCAGAGTCAGAATTAATCATACACCTTTCAGAACCAGAGTCTATAAGAGGAGTATCACTTTCAATAATAGTTAAGTCTTGGAAAGTTTTATAGTAAAAAGAACCTCCCAAAATTTCAGATGCATTTGTATCAGAAATTTCTGTTTCAGATTTGCTTCCTTTGTCATGTTCCAGTGTAACTGCTCCTTCATCACTTGAAGAAAAACAAACATAAATACATGTTTAAATATTTACAACTTGATACTAAGACATTATCTCTGTTGAAATTATTCTGTAAGAAAATACTATGGAGCATATAGTCCTATTTGTTGACTTATAAAGCAAAAGACAATATTAAGGTTTTTTGCAAAAAAAATAAGGATTATTGTGTTAATTATACACTCTTCCCTGACATTAACTATTTGCATATTCCCATAATTAATTATTTTCCAATGAACTTAAAAGTATTTCCCCAAGTAGACTACTTCTTAATACGTCATTTTTTCACTATCTAGTCAATATATTAACATTTAGGGATCAAGTATCACATTTAAAGTGTACTACAAATTAAAAATAGGATATTTTTACATTTAAGTCTAGGTGAAAATTGTATATAGATAGATCTGATTATTAGTGAGAGTTACCTTGGAGTGTCAACTCTTTGTGAAGATGAATAACTCTCAGATACTCCTTGATATGGAAAGGATGTATATTGAATGGAAGGTCCAGATGATAAGACTGTTGTAGTTATTGGCTGAAAAATAAATCACAAAGTTATAGCTTTTTCAGTTAAAAACAAAACACAACACACTAAAGCATTTACACTGGAAAGAATATCATCCTGATTAGCTACAAACTTGTGCTTGATAGGCTTTGTATGACCTTCTTGAGTAAAACCTCAGAATTAGTATTTAAAAATAGACATGGTAGACACATTATGGGATGTTTTGTTCATTATCTATGTTCATATAAACTAATTTCCACTCCTAAATACTAGAACAGTCCTATGCAACCCAGTCTTTGGACTGCATGTAACTAGCATTTGATTCAAAATAGAGTAAGCCTATCCTATTTGATAGAGATGTAGAGTTAGTATTCAGGAAAAATTTTTCCCTGCAGGTTGTGTGAAAATGAGGGTATGCAATCTTATTCTCTGTGCTAATTCTGTCATATGCTTAGAGAAGTATAACAACCTTTAGAGAAGAATAGAACAGAGCCATACATAGAGGAAGTAGATATAAGTGATCATATGCTTCTTTAAAAAGAGAGAAGGAAATATTTTCTATCAAGTTCTTGATATTTTTTCAGTTCCTTATTTAAGTTTCTCCTTAGCATTAACTCTATTTCCTGTCCCTGAATACTTTTAAAGTGATAAAAGATTACTAAATTAATTCCACCCCCATTTGTCCGTTTGTTTTCATTCTTCAAATGTAAGTAACACATTGTTCCTTTCACTCATAATGACTTTTTCTAAGAGAGCAGAATTGCAGCCAATATTTTACTGAAAATCTCTAAGTAGAAAATGCATATAACAAATGTGACTTTTACACACATGGAAAATACAATCACAGAAAGAAAGTTGAAGGATAGCCAAAATTAATTTGATTCAAGTGAGGAGACTTCTTTCTTTTATGTAAATTGAAAAGGACATAATAATATACATATACTATAACGTGTCATATATGTATGATATAAAAAAATTTCCATGATATCTCTTATATTTCAGAATTGATACTAATACATAAAAAGGTTTGAAATATACTTTCTTAGAAGATAACTGAAAGGCTTAAACAAGATACTTAGAAATTTTTGGAAATATAAATAATTATAAAATATACATGTTTAAAAATTAAAGATAACATTTACTTGCAAGGTAAATAAACAAGAAAAATATTTAAAATTTCCACATGACAGGAGAAGTGGATAGCAAATGGCATTTATATTCTTCTAAACATCTATCTAAAAGTGAAAAAACTCAGAACTTCTCTGACTCCTATTCTCAGCTATATATTAAAAGTAATTAAACCATGATTTTTTCAGTGGCTTGTTTTTGTTTTAGTGGTTTTGTGTTATTCATTCCTGTTCTGCTTTAAAATTTTATTAGGAGGCAGTCATTGAAAAAAGTGACACATTTTAAGTGGCATTTTCCTTTAAGTACCTTGACTCCATCACTCTATACTATTACATTTTCAATTTTTTCCAATTAGACCCCATTTACTTACTTTTTATATGTGTATGTGTATATTTTTTTCATGAAGAAAACATAATGTTTGTGTGAATCTGCATTATTTCACTTAATATGATTTTTTCCATCAATTTTACTACAAATGACACAGTTTCATTGCTCTTTGTGCATGAATGAAACTCCATTGTATATCTATACATTGTCTTTTTTCATTTGATGATGAACACCTAGGCTGATCCTATAATTTATATATTGGGAATAGTGCTATAATAAGCATGGTTGTTCAAGCCACTTTGAAAATAAGTATGATGTTCCTCAGGAAAATGGGAATCAGTCTACCACAAGATCCAGCAATTCCACTCTTAGGCATATACCCAAAAGAAGCACATTCATACAATAAGGACATCTGTTCAACTATGTTCATAGCTGCTTTATTGGTAACAGCCAGAACCTACTATCTGGATACCCCTCAACTGAAGAATGGATATAGAAAATGTGGTACATTTACACAATAGATTAATACTCAGTGGAAAACAACAACAGAATCTTGAAATTCGCATGCAAATGGATGGAACAAGAAGAAACCATGGATATAGAAAATGTGGTACATTTACACAATAGATTAATACTCAGTGGAAAACAACAACAGAATCTTGAAATTCGCATGCAAATGGATGGAACAAGAAGAAACCATCCTGAGTTAGGTAACCCAGTCACAAAAAGAAAAACATGGTACGTACTCCTCATATATGGATTTTAGACATAGAGCAAAGGATTACCAGCCTACAATCCAAGCCACATAGAAGCTAGGAAACAAGGAGGACCCTAAGAGAGACCTAAACATGGTCCCCTGGAGAATGGGAAAGGGACAAGATCTCCTGAACTAATTGGGAGCATGGGGGAGGGGAAAAGGAGCTAGGAGAAAGAGAAGGGGAGAAGAGGAGGGGAGGAGGACATGAGGGAGCAGGAATATTGAGTCAGGGGAAGAATAGAAGAGGGCAAGAAAAGAGATACCATAATAGAGGGAGCCATTATAGGTTTAAAGAGAAATCAGACACTAGGGAAATGTCCAGAGATCTACAAGCATGACCCCAACTAAGAATCTATGCAATAGTGGAGCGACTACCTTAAATGTCCTTTTCCAATAATGAGATTGATGACTATCTTATATGCCATCATAGAGCCTTCATCCAGCAGCTGATGGAAGTAGAAGCAGACACCCACAGCTAAAAACTGAACTGAATTCCTGGAATCCAGTTGCTGAGTGGGAGGAGTGGTGAGCAAAGGGGTCAATACAAGGCTAGTGAAACCCACAGAAACAGCTGACCTGAACAAGGGGGAGCTCATGGTCCCCAGACTGATAGCTGGGAAACCAGCATAGTACTGATCCAGACCCCATGAATGTGGGTATTAGTGATGAGGCCTCAGAAATCTATGGGGCCTCTTGTAGTAGGATCAGTACTTATCCCTAGCATAGGAATGGACTTTGGAATTCCATTTCACATAGAGGGATACGCCCTCAGCCTAGACATATGGGGCGAGGGCCTAGGTCTTTTCCCAAAGGGTATGACAGACTTTGAAGACCCCCCCCATGGAAGGCCTCACTCTCCCTGGGGAGCAGAAATGGTATTGGATAGGTGGGGTGTTAGTGGGGGGCAGGGGAGGGAAGGTAGAGGGAAAGGGGATTGACATGTAAAACAATCTTGTTTTTAATTAAAAAAAAAAAGAAAATAAGAAAACTAAAACAGGAAACTTTCCTGCAATCTGTTTCTGAATCATGAAACACTCATTTTGATATCATTAAATACCATTTAATAAGTTCTTTCAACTTTTATTAGAGGATTAAGAGTTGAGAGATATGAAAATAGGAAGAATTAAACATTTCAATTTTGTATCAAAATAAAACTTTACTATTGTTTATCTTAAATTTTAAAATACAGTGCATACTGAGGAAGCAGAGACAGCACAAGAGCTTGATTTACACAATTTCTAGGAAAGTTAGTAACAGATAGTAAAACCCCGACTCAAAAAAAGTACTGACAAATATAGCTCTACATTATACCACTTATTAAAATTAATTCCTACTTTCATAGTTTTGTTTTTATTTATATGGTTTTATGTAAAACATACAGATGTCATTAAAGGTATCCAATGATTCTGTCAAGGTAGCAAACTGAAATATTGTCAGCCAACCATTAAATATGCACACATTTTTTCACAGGATACCTCCATAAGTAATTAAACAAATTCTCAAGGGGAAATATGCTTCAATGTATTCAACCTTAATTGTTAAAGCTGAATGACTGGAAAGTGGCTGAAGAAAATCTCAATTGAATCTAGATAGCTAGTAGTTTGCTGTAAGAAAGGCTGTATCTCACATCTGCTTTCTCTGACCTAACTCTTGCTTATTTTTGTTTTAAAATCTTTTCTCAGCAATCACAATCCAAATGACATTTCTAAAATGCAACTCTGACCTTTCCTTGCATTTTATACTGTAACATTCGAAATTATTTATAGAAAATAATATGGCTAGTGAGTAACCTTCAAAATAATTGTGCTTAGTATGGTCAAGGAACTCTCTTGGGTTTATAAAGGAAAAACTAAGTTCCTTCTTTGGATGAAGGTGTATTCTGATAGCAAAGCTATCCTGACATAAAAGAAAAACAATACAATGTCACCATGATGACAAAATTTTATGGCACAATAAATATAGCAAGTGGGTATGGATTGAAGAAACCAAATGATGAAGATAGAAATCAGTTTTGAAGAGACAAAAGAATTCAAAATATTGACATCCTCAGCAACATAAAAAGACAAATAGTAATGAATAAAGAGAATTTAAAGAAAGTAGTCAATTATAACTTGGGTAATAAATACATAAATAAACACATGAAACCAAAAATTAGAGGTATTAGGAATATAAAGTGTTACAATTTCAGTGGATACTTTCACTTATGAGTGTAAGTATTTGAGTGTAAGTATTCATAATTGAATTTCAAATAAAAGACCAACATAAAGATTTTGAGTAAGAGAATGATGCTGAATAACAAAGAACCATTTGCAGAATAAATGGGCTTCTTTTGCAATATATAGAATAGCTGATTAGTTTGGAAGTTATTAGCTTTTAGGTTTTCAATGTGCATGCATCATTGATAATAGCAATAGAGGTTAGGTAGTTAGTACGAGATTAGGGGAGGGGACAGGAGTTTCCAAGGAAGAAGAGATAGAATATAGTTTTATAAAGGGATTAAAGGGAAATGAGAATATGAGGGGTGAATGGTGAAGCTAATGGGAGGGCAGGTTAAAGGAGGGAATCTGGAAAAAAAATTTAAAAAGGAGGTAATTAAAAAACTCAAAGAACTGTACCATAAGAATTTTGAGATTCTAAAAAAGGAAATTAAAGAAGATACTAGAAAATGGAAGGATCTCCAATGTTCTTGGATAGGTAGGATCAACATAGTAAAAATGGCAATCTTGCCAAAAGCAATCTACAGATTCAGTGGAATCCCCATCAAAATCCCAACACAATTCTTCACAGACCTTGAAAGAACAATTCTCAGCTTTGTATGGAAAAACAAAAGACCCAGGATAGCCAAAACAATCCTGTACAATAAAGGAACTTCTGGAGGCATCACCATCCCTGACTTCAAGCTCTATCTATTACAGAGCTATAGTCCTGAAAACAGCTTTGTATTGGCACAAAATAGACAGGTAGACCAATGGAATAGAGTTGAAAACCCCAATATTAACCCACACACCTATGAACACTTGATTTTTGACAAAACAGCTAAACTTATATGATGGAATAAACAAAGCATGTTCAACAAATGGTGCTGGCATAACTAGATGCTGGAATGTAGAAGACTGCAGATAGATACATGGCTATCACCATGCACAAAACTCAAGTCCAAATGGATCAAAGATCTCAACATAAATCTAGCCACACTGAACCTATTAGAAGGCAAAGTGGGAAATACCCTTGAATTAATTGGTACAGGAGACCGCTTTTTGAACATTACACCAGTAGCACTGACACTGAGATCAACAATTGATAAATGGGACCTCCTGAAACTGAGAAGCTTCTGCAAGGCTAAGGACACAGTCAGCAAGACAAAACGGCAGCCCACAGACTGGGAAAAGATATTCACCACCCCCACATCTGACAGAGGGCTGATCTCCAAAATATACAAAGAACTCAAGAAGTGAGTCTCCAAAACACCAAACAATCCAATTAAAAAGTGGGGAACAGAACTAAATAGACAATTCTCAATAGAGAAATCTAAAATGGCTGAAAGGCACATAAGAAAGTGTTCAACATCCTTAGCCATCAGGGAAATGCAAATCAAAACAACTCTGAGACACAATGTTACTCCTGTCAGATTGGCTAAAATCGAAAATACCAATGACAGTTTATGCTGGAGAGGATGCAGAGAAAGAGGAACATTCCTCCACTGCTGGTGGGAGTGCCAACTTGTACAGCCACTTTGGAAATCAGTACGGTGACCCTTCAGGAAAATGGGAATCAATCTACCACAAAATCCAGCAATTCCACTCTTAGGCATATATCCAAAAGATGTACATTCATCCATCAAGACATCTGTGCAACAATGTTCATAGCAGCACTATTTGTAATAGCCAGAACCTGGAAGCAACCTAGATGCCCCTCAACTGAAAAATGGATAGAGAAAATGTGGTACATTTACACAATGGAGTACTACTCAGAAGAAAAAAAAACAATGGAATCTTGAAATTTGCAGGAAAATGGATGGAACTAGAAGAAACCATTCTGATTGAGGTAACCCAATCACAAAAAGACAAACGTGGTATGTAATCATTTATATGTAGATTTTAGACATAGAGTAAAGGATTACCAGTCTACAATCCATACTGCCAGAGAAGCTAGTAAACAAGGAGGACCCTAAGAGAGACATACATGGTCCCCTGGAGAAGGGGAAAGGGACAAGTTCTCCTGAGCAAGGGAGGATCATGGGAGGAGGGGGGAGGGAGCTAGGAGAGTGAGAAGGGGAGAAGAGGAGGGGTGAGTAGGACATGAGTGAACAGAAAGTTTGAGTCGGGAAGAATAGAAGCAAACAAGAAAGGAGATACCATAATATAGGGAGACATTTTAGGTTTACAGGGAAATCAGGCACTAGGGAAAGGTCTGGAGATCTACAAAGATGACACTAACTAACAATCTAAGCAACAGAGGAGAGGCTACCTTAAATGCCCTCTCCTGATAATGAGATTGATGACTGACTTATATGCCACCTGATAGCTCTCATCCAGCAACTGGTGGAAGTAGAAGCAGACACCCACAACTAATCACTGAACTGAACTGGAATCCAGTTGCAGAGAAGAATGAGTGACAGGCAAAGGGGTGGTGAAACCCACAGAAACAGCTGACCTAAACAATAGGGAGCTCTTGTTTCCCAGACTGATAGCTGGGATACCAGCATGGGACTGATCCAGACCCCAGGAATGTGGATTTCAGTGAGGAGACCTCAGAAATCTATGGGACCTCCTGTAGTAGTTCAGTACTTATCTCTAGCATAGGTGTGGACTTTGGGAGCCCAATCCACATATAGGGATACTCCCTAAGCCAAGTTACACAGAGGTGGGCATAGTCCCTATCCCAAAGGTTATAATAGACTCTGATGATACCTTATGGAAGGCCTCACCCTCCCTGGGGAACAGAAAGGATATGTGATAGGTAGGGTATTAGTTGGAGGGTAGTAGGGGATGAGGGGAGGGAGTGGGAACTGGGATTGACATGCAAAACAATCTTGTTTCTAATTCAAATAAAAATAAATAAAAAGGAGGTAATTTGCAGAAGAATCACTAATATCATGGAAATTTACTACAGTAGAAGTTTTCTAGCATATACTATAAATGGAATTTAAGTAGAGTCTCCATAAAATGAGGGAAACCTTGCCCCTACTAGATATTTTATTCTACCAAATAAAACATGCACTACTAGGAAGGGGTTATATCTTGTTTGGTCATTAGAAAAAGAGATCCCAGAGACCCCTTAAATATGACAGGGTATTGTCAATGTTATTTATTATTCTCTACAGCTAAAGGCATAATATTGCTAAAGGCGTCAATTATATATGGCACCTGGTATGTAGGAATCAAGCTGATACCCAATGAGAAGCTTCCTCCCTACTGACTAGCATTTATACTGCTGAAAGATACTATGCACACTATTGGAGGAGACAGGTAACCATCACTTTCATGCAGCTACTAACTCTGAGACATACAGAAGAACCTATGTACAAGATATAGCCTCACAAATATTATAGAAATAGTCAATTTTTATTGGATTTAATGGTCATACTGTGAGATAGAAAACATACCTAACATTGTTAATCTGTCCAAGAACATAAGAGTTTATAGGTCATGAGCCCTAAGGGAACACCTGCTACTATTATTCTGTTAAATGAACATAGCTATCAAACTACAGCTAATGACATATCTCCCTCATCAGAAGAAGCTTCTCCTTGCAAGAGTTCAGAACTAACACAGAGACCCACAACTGGGCAATGTGCAAGCAGTGAGAGATTTTGAAGCCCTCAGGCCTAAAAACACCCCTCTTCTCAGAGTTCAGGTATCTATGCAGAAGTGGAAGTAGAAAGATTTTAAGAGTCATAGGTGGGGGATGACTCCAATGAAATACAGGACTGACATACATATAAACTCACAGACACTGTTAGAGCCTACAAAAGGAGATAAGTTTTCTCCAAGTGACACTGGGTATGACAGTCCCATGATCAGGAGTAGTACAAAAACATAAAATATACTCATGGTGTGTGTGTGTGTGTGTGTGTGTGTGTGTGTGTGTGTGTGTGTGTGTGTGTGTGTGTGTTTGGTATTTTTGCCATTTTGTTTGTTAATATTTTTATTTTGACCAAGACAAAGAAAATGTATTTTGGTGGGTAGAGAGGTGGGGAGAATCTAGGGAAACTTGTGGGAGGAGAAAGAATATGACCAAAATATATTGTATGAAAAAACATGAGGTTTGTATAAAACTGAGTTTAAAACATAAAAAAACATGGAAGTTTTGAGCTAAATAACAGTAAGAAGAAGAAATTGACAAGCAAAATATTTGCAATTAATATTCATGTTTATATGATGTTCACATCTCAATCTACCACCACAAACAACAAAAATGTTGGTTTTTATCAAAGTGTAATTCATGTTCAATTAGTAATGTACTTTTTCAAATCCTCAAAGAGAAGAGGCAAAGGATATGGTCAGTATATATAGTCATGCTATCAAAGCATAAACAGGAGAAATATGTGGTTGAGTCTCTAAATAAGAAAACACACAAGAATATACTGATTGAATTTGAAAGATGTTTTCTGACAATTTTGAAAGCTGTTTCGCATAACTAGTATTATGTAGTTAGTTGCCATTTTTCCATGTAATTAAATGGCCATATATCTTAAAAAGCATAAACATGCAGCATCATTATTTTCAATTAGTACAACAGGGACAAATACCAGTATAATATAAACGAAATACTGTCTTTGTTAGAAAGAGTTACAAAATGTAGGAGTAGAATGTTAAAGGGTCAATATTTTTCAGTACAGACACTTTAAAAACTGCTTCTGAGAATTCAGGCTGGTGGGAAGATTCAAAATGTCAAGGAGGTTACTACTAAGCCTGATGACCTGAGTTTAATGCCCAGGATCTATACAGTGGAAGGAGACAACCAACTTCTGCAAGTGGTCTTTGATCTCTACTTACACACAATGGAATGCCTCTCCTAACAAACAAACAAAATAAACACAAAAGGAGGTATTTAATATTTTATCATTATACATCATCTTTTTAGAAATGTAGCTTGCTAGCACCAGAAAATGATTTTAATACTTTTTGAAATAGATATTAATTTAACCCAAATCGCTCAAAATTTAAAGATAAATAAACCAAATTAAAACTGTTTATTATCTATTTTCCTTTAAAGCAGGCTATTTGGCATGACAAATCCCTAATTAGAAAGATAAACTTAGCATTTAATTATGCCTCTTTAAACACTTTTTTATTTTTGACACTATGGAATTTCTATGGAACTATAACCAACCATGTTTTGTCATCATATATAAATTATATGATGACAAAATTGATATTATGTGCTTTTATGAAATCTTTGTTGAAATCTGATGTGGCTGGATAAAATGATTTGTTATTTATTAATGTTACAGTTTAATATTAGTTGATATAGGAATGCAAATAAGTATCTCTGAAGTTGTTTCTACTAAAATATCTAAACAATTCCCATTTACTTATATATACTTTGGCAAATGTTTCCAAACTTTTTATATGAAAAGATGTAGGTGATAGATATGCATTTTGGTGTAGGAAGTTTACTTTTTACATGTAAGACTGGAGGTTTGAATTATCTAATTAATAGGTATACACACTTATCAGAGTGGTCCGGAAGTACTTTAAAATGTGTTCTTTGTGTGTTTGAACATAGGAAGACTAACTGATTCTATCTCTCTAGGAAAAGAGTCTGAGGTTTCTTTTTGTTGGGTAGATAAAATGGAGATGTCTGAATAAAATAAACATAATTCACCATGCTTACCATGGGAAATTTTGTCTCTTGTATTCTGAATCTGGTGGGCCAAATAAAAGTTTTTGATTTATTCAAACATGTACCCAGGGTTTTGCCCTTCCCTCAGTCCAGTATAACATCCACCAACCTAACAATCTATCTAGACTTCTACATACCCACCTACCCAACAGAAGTAGACGTTTTTAATGAAAATTTCTGTTGACCACCAAAAAGACTGAACTTTTGGCATACCTCACAACAAAAATAAAATTAAGCCTTGAAGTAATTTTTAGAACTGTATTAAAACTGCTGTCATACTGTGCACTCACTCTGTATAAGTTTAACCTGCCTTTAAGAAAACAATATAAAAAAACAACCCTATTTGCCTTGGATTTTCTACAAAATCAGCCTTTGTAAACTATGTTAATACACAGTTTTAACCTTTTGTTATGTACTTGTTCATGCCTCTGACCTACAGTGGATATCTATGTGGATATGTGATGGGGAATGTACTTCTATGCATGTTTATCTTATTGATTGTTGAAGAAAGCACTGTTTGGCCAATAAGGCAGCAAGTTATATGGAACTAGGAGTTGAGGAGGATTCTGGGAAATGTAGTAAAAGGAAGTCTTGTGATACATGCAGGAAGTGACATAGCAGGGAGACTCATATATAAGCAAGGGCAAGAAGGAAGTCTTTCCTTTTCTCTCTCTTCCTCCTGGTCTCTGCTCTGGAGTCTCCATGTGATCTGCCAGCAAGAGAGGGTGCCAGCTGAAGGTGTCCTCAATAATATAAGTCTTATAAAATATATAGATTTATGATAATTAAGACTGAGGTAGCATATAAGAAATCCTAGTCTTTGGCCAAGCAGCATTTGTACCTAATATAAGTCTCTGTGTATTATTTGGGGCCCTAATGGGGCAGGCAGAACTTGGGCGGCTGGCGGAATGCGCCCATGTGGTGACAGGGCTCAGGCGGCTTTGGAGTAAAGACTTATTGTTATAGAACTGCATGTGTTGGGTTAATCAGTTCCTATAAGCAGTCAGCATGTTGGACGCAACTTTATATAACAAATATCAACCACAAATATTGAAAGGAACCTGTGGAAATATCTTGAAAACATGTGTTTGCAGTTTACTAATCTGTGTCAGTTATGTCAGTAAAATTACTTTTCCCATATAAAATTCTGTTTAAAAATTTCCATAAAGAATCTTAATTCTTTTCCCATGCCATATTTTCTGTGCTGTCCAATAAACACAGACCAAAACTCATTGTCAGGAACAGACAGCATCCACAGGGGGAGAAATGGAGAGTTCAAGTTTGGTTCACTCTTGTTCATATTAATCCAAGAGGAAGTATATTTTTAGTTTTTAATGCACTATCTATTTATTATGGTGTCCAAAAGGATGAGTTAATGAAGCACCTATCTACTCACCTATCATCTGTCTATCTATCCAGCCATCCACCCAGCCATCCATCTTTTCACTCATTGAACAAGCACTGATTACTGATTTAATAGTCATTATTAAATGCTGTGATTAGAGAAACTAATAGGAAAAATGTCACAGACTAAGTGGAATACAGTGTGATGAGCTCATTATCAGGATTATGTACGAGTATTATATGACAATAAAGCACAACCCAATTAAATTTTGGCCATTATTTCACAATAGAACCAATTCTTGAGCTTCATGAATGTTGGAGAATGAAAAATAATTAACAGTAGAGAAAGAAGAAGAATAAACCTAAGTCCATTAGAACTTTATTAAAAAGCCCAAAGAGTTGGAACATATGGAGCATTGGTGAATATGGGAGTAATTATAGTATGCCTAGCAGATTCCAAGACAGGGAATAATGTGATGTTGAGCTTGAAAGATTGCTAAACTTTCCAATGATGTGTATGTTGTGCTGAGGTGTTAAAGCTACTAAAATCAACTTAGATACATAGTCAGTAGCATGGTTTACATACAAATAATATTATGAGAGGAGAGAATTTATTTAGGAACCTAAATTCTAGTAACAAGTGGAACATTTCTTAGACCATTAAGTTTATCCCTCACCAATAGTGAATTTCTCAATACTTACAATGAATTTAAGTTACTTACCATTGATAGATGTTGGATGAGTAGACTAAAATCAGCTTTAGGTTTCACTGAAGAACTCATTGTTTTAGGTTCAGTGGTAATTGGCTAAAAGCAAAGTAAAAAATTTTAAATACTGAGACTAATTTGATATAAAAAGGAAACCATAGCTATTTATCGTAAGTGCAGACAGCAGAATTAGGATTTTTAATGTTTCTATGAAAATTGCAACATCATAAACACATGTACACTGGTATACATAAACAGTTTGTGAAAAAAGAGAGTTTCCTATATGTTAGACATTATTCTGAGGTTTGGGGGCATATTAACTCTTTAAATTCTCATAACAAACAGCCTTATGAGATAGGTATGATTATTACAGATATGAAGAAACTCAGACATGGATAAATACGCTAATCTTATCAATACTTAAGTTATAGAATTGAGATTTGAACTCAAGAAGCCTAAGAATGGAGTCAACAATTTCAATCACTAAACCAGTTTAGTAAATTTTAGAAGTTTAAATTTAACAGAATCATATGAAATGGTTTATTTGAGAATTTTCCTACAAAGCATAACACATATCAGGTTCTATTTCCGTGCTTTTTAAATATGAACTTATTTAGTATGACTTGGTGTTATACTGATAATAACTTTATTTGAACATCTGAATGAGTTTATTATATAAAACATATTATATTGTCTTAGTCTCCTTTGTACTAGAAAAAAATGTTTTACCTAAATAAGTAGATGAAAACATCAAAATATTTTATAATGCAGAAAATAGAAAATATACATTATCAAGATTTAATCATGCAGAAATAAAAAAACTAACAAATGAGTAATAAGAATGAATGGTTAACTAAAATGTTTCATCAAAGAAAAGCTCAAGAACAGATAGCCTGACTGATGATTCCTACCAAACATATAGAAAAAAAATCATACCACCAATTTTTCTTAAATTGTTTCATGAAATTTACCAAAAATAATTTTTCAAACTCATTCTACATGGCCAGCCTTTCTCTGAGACAAAAACAATTACAGAAAACAACATAAGAGAAGGCCATGAACCAGAATTCTTAACTAATTGAGCATTTTAATAGAACATTAGCAAACCATATCCAAAAGAGTATGAAAAGTTGTTCACTGTGGTCATGTAGAATTCACCCTTAACTCCAAAGAGGGATTAACATGAATGAATCAATAAAAATGGTAAATACATGGACCATATAATCATCCCTGGAAGTACAAAATTAAACATAAGAATTATGAAAAAATGGGTAGAAAAGGAGCATACTTCAATTTAATAAAAACCAATAAAAATAAGGAAACAAATAATAGTACATCGAGTGTATGAAAGCTAAAAATCTTCTGTCTTAAATCTGGTACAAGCCAAGGATGTGTATGACAAGTTCATCCATTTAATTCAACATGCTACTGGAAGTCCTAGTTTGAATAGTTAACATAAACAAACAAATATTAAGACTTTCCTTAAGTCAAATTGTCTCTATTTGCAAATAAACATGAATTTACATATAAAAATTTCTAAGAAAAATCTATTAGAACTAATATATATGTTCTTATTCCCAGTGTTGGAGATTGACCTTGGGGCTTCATACATATTGGGCAAGCAGTCTACCACTGACCTACATCCCTAGTCACTAAGGTTAATGAACTAATTCAGTCAAGTTCTGACCAATATAAACAATATATAAAAATCATTAATCACCATATGCCACTTACAATAGCTATAAAAATTAAACATTTGGTAATAGATTTAACCAAAGCACCGAAAGACCAAAAAACTAAAAATATGGTATATTGATAAAAGAAATGGCAAAAGATACAAACATGGCAAGATGTATTATATTCAGATTGGGAGAAAAATTAATGTTAAAATGTCCATGCTGTTGAAAGCAATCTATAGATTCTTGCCACTTTTTGAAATTCAACATCTTTTAAAATACCAGTGGTGTTTTGTTTGTTTTTGAGATACACTTTCTCTGTGTAGCCTTGGCTATACTAGAATCTATAGTCCAGACAGGCCTTGAACTCATAGAGATCCGGCTGCCTCTGCCTCCAAAGTGCCTGGATTAAAGGCATGCACCACTATCAACTGGCCAAAAATACCAGTGGTATTTTTAGCATGATGAAAAAAAAATCCTATAATTTTATTGGAACCACTGTAAAACTCCTAAAGTAATCTTGAGCAAAAACAGCAAATAGGGGACATTACTACCTGGTGTTTTGGTAACCAAAACAGAATGGTATTGACATAGAAGTAACCATTTAAATCAGTAGAACAAATAACCTAGAAGTAAGTCTACACATTTACAACCAATTGAAATTTGACAATCCTAAAAGCCCACATTGTAGAAAGGATAGTATTTTCAGTAAGTGAGCATCGGCAAATTGGATGCTTACATTTGGTTTATTACAAAACAACTCCTACTGCCTACTAGTTATAAAAAATCAATCAAAAATACCTCAATGTCTTAAACTTAAGGTTAGAAATTCATAAAATTATGAAAAGAAAATGTGAGAAACATTTCAAACAAATGAAAGGAAAAGGCTCTTTTGAAAATATCTCAAAAGTGTACAAAATAAAGGTTTAAAAAGTTGTATTCTACCAAATAAAAAGGCTCCTGCACAGTAATCACCAGAGTGAAGAAATAACTTATAGAACTGGAAAAATATTTAAAATTAGCCAATCAACAGATGGTGATGATAAGAAAAGATACAGAAATCAAAATCTCAGTAGCATACAAATAAATAGACCAACTAAAATTAGCATTTGCTTCCAGAAATCATTTCCTAAAAGACATGAAAATGGCCAATATCTTTGA
This sequence comes from Cricetulus griseus, assembly GCF_003668045.3. Classification (NCBI taxonomy): domain Eukaryota; kingdom Metazoa; phylum Chordata; class Mammalia; order Rodentia; family Cricetidae; genus Cricetulus; species Cricetulus griseus. Next base: position 59,954,262 of record NC_048604.1, read on the forward strand.
AAGTCAAATGACAAGACATGAAGATATGGAAAAATGCAACCTTTGAAGGAGTACTGATATTACAAAAAAGAATATGGAGGTTCTTAAAAAGTATACAAAACAGAATAGAAAATATGACTTTTGTAAGATCACTGTATATCCAAAGAAAAAGAAACCAGTATGACAAAGAGATACATTCATCCCCATTCATTGTAGCACTATTCTTAAAATCTAAGGAACCCACAAGGATGATACCAACTAAGTATCCTAGCGGAGAGGGTTCCTTAACTGGCCTTCCTCTGTGATCAGATTGATTCTGCCCTAACTGTCACCACAGAACTTTTATCCAGTAACTGATGGAAGCAGATGCAGAGATCCACATCTAAGCACTGGGCTGAGCTCCAGGAGTCCAGTTGAAGATATGGAGGAGGGATGATATGAGCAAAGAGGTCAAGATCATGATGGGGAAACCCACAAAAACAGCTGACCTGTGCTAGTGGGAGCTCACTGACTCTGGACTGACAGCTGGGGAACCTGCACAGGACTGAAATAGGCACTCTGAAGGTGGGTGACAGTTATGTGACTTGGGCAGTCTGTGGGGCCACTGGCAGTGGGATTAGGATTTAAGGCTAGTACATGAATTGCCTTTTAAAGGCCATTAACTATGGGAGGATACAGCCTTGCTCAGCCTTGATGCAGAGGGGAGGGGCTTGGTCCTGCCTCAACTAGATAAGCCAGACTTTGTTGACTCCCTATGGGAGGCCTTACTCTTAATGAGGAGTAGATGCTGTGTTGGGTGGGGGGAAAGTGGGGGAGGAGTGAGAAGAGGGAAGGGAGGGGAAAATGTGGTTGGTATGTAAAATGGAAAAAAAACTTTCAAATAAATAAAAAATTTTGAAAAGAAATTAAAATAACTTATATGACCATGAATGGTTGAAGTAAATGTAATATACAGACACACACACACACACACACACACACTATTCAGTAATAAACGAAGATGTTATCATTTGTAACAACATGTCAAATGAGGCAATTCAGGCAGAGAATGACAAACATCATTTGATTTGATTTTACTTATAAGTGGAATCCAAGAAAATGTATTATGCATAAAGAAATAGAAAAGTGGTCACCAGAAGATGATAAGAATAAGGAGAAGAAGAGTTTGGGAAACTGCATACTAAGCTAAAGTTAAGTGGAGGTAGTAAGTTCTGGTGTGCAACTACATACTAGAGTAACTATAGTCACTTTGTTATAGTGATTATATAATTACTTTATCTTGTTTGCTATACAATTTGTGATAAAATATTTAAAATCTAGTTTCTTAAAAATTGAAATATATTAAAATATTATTAACTGTACTCATCAAACCATATAATAGATGACCAAAAATTTTTAATAGAAGTATTTAATATAAGGAATAGAGAACATATTATCCAAATAATTATACTCTTAGTAGTAGAGAAGATACTTTGAAGAAATAACTCCACTTACAAATAAAGTGAATTGACTTGTATAATATGCATAATGTGACTTAATTTTTTCTCAGCATCACTTATATATAAAATTTAACACAGTATAAAATTGTGGTACAATGATTTTAAATTCTAGTTCTTACAATTATAAAGAATGTATGTTTGTAAAAGTGAAACTTTAAGTCTTGTTTTCTTCATTTATAAGAGATGTTATGACTCATGTTTGTTTTATAGATTGAATGATATGCCGTGAATAAAGTGTTTTGTATATGGGTAACACAAACTAGCAACTATTCTCTTTTACTTCACAACATCAAACAAAGCACTGCATTAATTTGTGCTTTAGTGGATATTCATTTTGAGGAAATGACCTTAAATAGATTAACAAAGAATGCTGGTAGGGTCCTTACTCTGAAAAAATTCAAATGTGCTTTTGAAGATTTAAAGCCACTGCTTTACTTTGTCTGTTTGTTTTGGTAGATCAGTATCTCTAATGTTATTGTTGCACTTAAGAATACCAAAGCAATGCTGGGGCTGGGATTCATTGGCAGAGTGCTAATTCAGTATGACTAAGACTCTTAAGTTTGACAGAATAACCCAAACAATTACAAGCCTCAGTATAACAGTAAAGCATAACTCACAAGTTTATTGATTGATTCATACTATGGATTTCAGTTATTATGCTGTCTTTTGGTTAAATTACTAAAACTTCCCTAAGCCATTAAGCATGGTATTTAAAATCAATAATGTTCATTGACTAACAGTTCCAGTGGTTTCATAGCACTGTTTTATTATTAACAGGAATTCTTAAGGTAAAACAAAGTGTTGAGTGATTAGAGACTATTGAAAGGTAAAATATCCTCTAATCAGATGAAAGTATATTTTAAGATTATTATTTTAATCACATGTGATAAGACGGAAGTTATGCACTGATATATAGCTTAAAGGTTAAAAACATTCAACTACACTTCCATAATGAAAATAGTACTCAGAAAACTAACCTTTACAATGAATATGGATATAAGATGGGAATGATACCACCTTTCAATTTTGGAGCAAGATATTTTTACAAATATATACTTTCTATAAAGATAAGTCTCTCTATCCTTTCATTATTTTTATCTTATTTAAGTTAACAATATGGTTTGAGGTTAAATATTAAGCTTGTGAATATCTTGGAAATGTCAGTTCTGTGATAACTTGGAAAAATCGGGAAAGATATGTACTAAATGTTAAAATGTGAATACATTTGAGCAACAACAAGATTTATTTCTTCTTCATATAATTTTAAAATTGATGAAAAACTGAAGATAATTCTATTTCATACAAAAAATTCAGACGTAGGCTAGAAATATTTTAAATCCTATTTATTATACTATATAAGTATATATTTTATAAATTATATTATACATGATATTTACATGACAAATTAAGCATGTAGCTTATGGTTACAATATCAATATCAATATACTATAACTACAAATTAGGCTACCTTTTCCCTCATGACTTTCTTTCCTGAAATTTTCTTCAGATTAGTGTTTAACATAGTGTTAGTTTTCACTTGGTTATCTAATGACTATTTTCCTTTTTAAATGTTTTCATTTTCAATATTTTTATTTTGCTTTAAATTTACTATCCTTACAATAATTATGCCATCAAATATTCAAGGGAAATTAATAATTTTTTCTAGAAGGAGTTTTTCAGTCTTAACAGACATGTGTAACAAGCTACCAAAACAGACTTAAAAGAGACAGCTTGAAATTTATTTGTATCTGTTGGCATGCATCATAAATAAATAGACACAAGAAAACATTTTAAAGGAACAAGCCAATTTTTAGATTAAATACAAATCAAGATTTTACAAATCAAGAATGAGATCACTAGCAGCTAGAAACTAATTAATTCTTTCTAGATTTTTATTTCTAGCACATAGTATGGATCCGATAAATGTTTGCTGAATTAATTTGATTATAAAATTAAAGAGCTGAATAAGTGCTGAAGTAAAAGGGCAAAGTAAGCTTTCTGTAAATTTACAAATGTTAAGATTTATAGAATAAATACAAGTGAAACATATAACCCATGTATGATCCAGAAGAGAACTGCAGGGTATTTAAAAGCAGAAACTAACTCAAATGGGCAGAATGAAAAATTAACAAAATTCTATTCCACCAATTATAGTAACAGAAACATTAAAATAAAATTGTTTCTTCGGTCCACTATGTAGCAGAAACTCTGGTCTTTATTCAACATTAAATTTGTGATTTTTTTCTCTTGAAAACTCAATTGGACATTTAGCACTACTAGTTCATATTTTACTCCAACTTATGAATGAAAAGCCATTCTAAACCTTTATTCCTTTTTTGATGATTTTTTATTTTCCTTTTTTATCATTTTTAAAACAAACTTTTCTCATTTTACATACCAATCCCAGTTCTCACTCCCTCTGCTCCTCCTGCTTTCCCCACCTTCTACCACCCCCACCCCAATCTACTCCTCAGAGAGGGTAAGGCTTCCCATGGGGAGACAATGAAGTCTGGCACATCACTTTGAGGCAGGACCAAGGCCCTCTACCCCCTCCACCATGTATAGGCTAAGCAAAGTATCCCTCCAGAGAGAATGGGCTCCAAAGAGCAAGTTCAGGCACTAGGAATGAATCATTTGATTCCTTTAAGTTACAAAACTAAGAAAATCCTTATTATCATCACAAATAATCATATGTTTTGACAATTCCAAAGCATATTTTGGTAAATGCTACACATGAACAAACATCTCTGTTCTTAATGACTGTAACTGGCAAGAATACAAAGAGAAACATCCCTTTTGGATGGGATTACATTATGAAAGATAAATGCAAAGGATAAAAGAACTTTTGAAAAAAATTTAAATCCTTAAGGAATATGTACTTTTTATTTCTTATAAGTTCTTTAAATATGTAATAATCAGTCTGAATTTGTCAACTGTCTCATTTAATTCCCATGGTAGTAAGGAAAATCAGATCTCTAATTTTAAAATATAAGTGTTCAGCAACTTTACTACTATATCTGAAAGCACCCCCTAGGTTTAAAATAAACAACTGGTTGGTAATTTCTGCTAATGAGTTAGAACTTAGTTTTAAAAACTACTTAAATGTCAATATCCTGTTTTGTTCAAAAAGCTATATTTATAGTAATCTTTACTTGAAACAGGTAGAATATACCATGAGTTTAATATAATTTCATCCTCAGAATAGGATAAGATTAAAATTATTCCAAACTTCTGCATATGGGTTGCTTATTTTTGAACTTCTAATTAGTTGATAACTATAATTGTGAATGCTAATATCAGTAAAAATGAATTGGTGTAACAATGAAATGGTAAGAAAAGGGGCCCACTAGTCTTGCCTACACAAAATCAATGGGAAAACCTGAAAATGACTATAATAAACTTTCAAAATTTGGAAACAAACAAAAATCTTCTAGAAAATGGGAGAATCTGTGAGAACAATGCAGTTTGTCGCATTTCCATTTGTCTTAATTTTATTCTTCCTGCTCGTGATTAGTCAATAACCTGAAACTGGTTAAAGAAATAAACTAAAAAGACCTCAGAAAAGGAACACTTTTAATGATCCTTCATATTACTTCTTCAAAAGTGTCACTATTTGATCTAAGTGGACATTGAAAATTCCCACACATAGGACTGTTTATTTTACTTGATGTCATATTCATGTAGTATGAAACCTTTCTTTTGGGGCATTTGTGGAAAACAAGTAGAGGCATCTGCTTAAGTAATAAGCAGCCGTCTGAAGTATGGATAGTAGACGGGTAAATGATGAGCTAAACAAAAAGAATCATAAAGGAAAAGTTGGTGAATGGTATGTTCATTGTAGCTGTTATAAATACCAACATATTCACATGGAATCTGCAAACATACAGTTATGCACAGAGCTGTATGTATGTACTCCCAAGGCTGAGAACATACTCAAAATCACTCATGAATTCCCTACACTCTTACAATGAAGCTCCTGCAAAGTATGAATTCTAAGAACAGAAATGTCATCTGACTATTGAAGCTGAATGTTTCTCGATGTTACTAAATGAATCACAAAAGGAGTGAACACAATTATTTCACCTATATTCTCCTGAAAATACAACTTGCACAATTTTAAGCTATGCATCTTTAGCTTCTGTAAAACTGGGTTTGTAAATTTCTGTGAAAATAACCATCATTCACTGTCTTTTATTCAAAGTTTCCTTAACCATTTGTAGTAAACACTGTGCACTTTCTGAACATATCAGACATATATGTCACCCAGAACATACTAAATTACACAAGAGTATGAAATTGTACCTTTGATCACCACATAATAGTCACATACGTTTTTCCAATTGGACACTAACTGCATGCGTTATTTCCACTACTCTTAGATCTCCCATACTCCTACTCTTTTTAATATCATATTGCAGTAGGCACTGAAGAATATTGAGTCACTCTAATTATCAAAAGAATGCTTGAAACAGCAGTGTTATCAGACTGAAGAAATGAATTGGTGAAAAGGTATGAGATTACAATTATATAGGATGAATAAGTCAAATGTATCTTGTTACTAATATCGTATTATATACCTGAAATTTCCATATGAAAATATGCTCAAATACACAGAACAAGATACATTAAGAGAAAAATATGATTATTTTTTAATTAAATTTTCATTATCATATATATATGATACTAAAACATACTAAAAAGAAACTGTCCTGTCATCATTTCCCAGTCCCCAAGATACTTGTTTACTTTCCCACTTTTCTGATATTTTATTCTTATCCTGGAGATACCCTTAACCCTATAAAGATTTCTCAAAATTTAATAATACTATTTTTCATCATCATTCCATTGAGATAAATTAATATCATGCTACTAGTTTTTCTTATCATTATTCCCCCAACATTCTCTATGAAAATATATAATATAATGTGCAGGTCACTATATGTAAGAGGTCCACTTTTTGATATGTTGACTCTATGACATGAATAGTGATAATTTCAAATTCTTGAATAGTTTGAAAAAGAAATTTATGCATCACCTTTTGGAAAATGCATACAGTAATTTCAGCTATAATCAAAACACAATAAAAAACTTTTTAATAGAAATTTGTTCTCAAGCAACTTAGGGATTCACTATCTTTAATTTCCTTATCAAACAAAACTGGAGCTGAAATACACTGATAGAAAGCATGTTTAGGATGTATGCAGCCCCTAGTTAATGTTGACAAACAAATTAACCTTGACTTCAAATTTATGTGCAGAGAAAGTATTATAGGACATTCCCACAAATAAATGAAATGTATCAAGAACAGAAACTGTTGTTTGAAATATTTTTTAAAATGTAACTAAGAAAATCATTTTGTTTTCTGAACAAATTGATAGTTTAAGTACAATATCCGCCCCTCCACCGGTGCTGCTCTGCCCCCAAACTCCCCCATCACCCCCTGTTTGCTTCTTCCTGAGCCTCCCCCTGGACAAGAGTGGACCTGCCCAGACTGGAAGGCCCATCCAGGGTCTGGATGTACCTCACCATTGTCCTCCCTCTGTCCTCTGCCATCTGCCCTCTGCAGGCTGACTGGGAAAGGGAGAGACCCCACCTGTACCCACTGGAAGAAGGGATGTGAAGACAGAATAAGAACACACTCAACAACAGAAACCAATATGATACCACCAGAATCTAGGGACTCCACACCAGCAAGATCTGAAAAGCCCAACACAGAGGATGAAAAGTCCAACACAGAGGATGAAGAAGAGATGGACCTTAAAACTTATCTTATGAAGATGATAGAGACCATTAAAGAGGAAACAAGAAAATCCTTTAAAGAAATAGAAGAAAATAACAAGCAAAAAAATTACAAGAAATAGAGGAAAAGACAAACCAAAAAAATTCAAGAAATAAACAAACCTTTTAAAGAATATAAAGAAAGCCAAGAAAAAACAACCAAACAAGTGAAGGAAACAATTCAAACAGTTCACAAATTGAATGCAGAATTAGAAATAATAAGGAAAACACAGAATGAGGGAATGCTGGAAATATAAAAACTGGGTGAACGATCAGGAACCTCTGATGTAAGCATAATCAATACAATACTCTACCAGGGGACAGCTGATAAATATCTTCAGCAAAGTGGCAGGATACAAGATTAACTCAAAAAAATCAGTAGCCTTACTATATACAGATGATAAATGTGCTGAGAAAGGAGCCAGAGAAACATCACCCTTTACAGTAGCAACTAATAACATAAAATATCTTGGGGTAACACTAACCAAAAATGAGAAAGACCTGTATAGTAAGAACTTTGAGTCTTTAAAGAAAGAAATTAAAGTAGATGCCAGAAAATGGAAAAATTTCCCATGCTCTCTGATAGGTACGCTCAACATAGTAAAAACGGCAAACTTGCCAAAAGCAATTTATAGATTCAATGCAATTCCCATCAAAATCCCAACACAATTCTTCACAGACCTTGAAAGAACAGTACCCAACTTCATATGGAAAAACAAAAAGGCCAGGATAGCTAAAACTACCCTGTAAAATAAAGGAACTTCCAGGGGCATCACCATACCTGACTTCAAGCTCTATTATAGAGCCATAGTCCTGAAAGCAGCTTGGTATTGGCATAAAAATAGACAGGTTGACCAGTGGAATCAAACTGAATACACTGATATTAACTCACACACCTATGAACACCTGATTTTTGACAAACAAGGTAAATTTATACAATGGAAAAAAGAAAGCATCATCAACAAATGGTGTTGGCATAACTGAATTCAGACATGTAGAAGATTGCAGATAGATCCATATCTATTGCCATGCACCAAACTTAAAACTCCAAATGGATCAAAGACCTCAACATAAATTCAGCCACACTGAACCTCCTAGGAGAGAATGTAGGTGGTACTCTCGAACAAATTGGTACAGGAAACTGCTTTCTGAACATAACAAAAGTAGCACTAGCACAAACATTGAGATCAATAATAAATGGGTCCTCCTGAAACTGAGAAGCTTCTGTAAGGCAAAGGACACAGTCAGTAAGACAAAATGCCAGCCCACAGAATAGGAAAAGATATTCACCAACCCCACTCTGACAGAGGGCTGATCACCAAAATATACAATGAACTCAAGAAGCTAGCCACCAAAACACCAAACAAAACAATTGAAAAGTAGAGTGAAGAACTAAATAGAGAATTCTCAACAGAGGAATCTAAAATGGCTGAAAGACACTTAAGAGAGTTCAAAGCATCCCTAGCCATCAGGGAAATGAAGCTCAAAACTTCTCTGAGATACCATCTTACTCCTATCAGAATGGCTAAAATCAAAAACATCAATGACAGTCTATGCTGGAGAGGATGTGGAGAAAGAGGAACACTCCTCCATTGCTGGTGGGAGTGCAAACTTGTGCAACCACTTTGGAAATCAGTTTCTCAGGAAAATGGGATTCAGCCTACCTCAAGATCCAGCAATTCCTCTCTTGGGCATATACCCAAAGAATGCACATTCATACAATAAGGATATATGTTCAGCTATGTTCATAACAGCATTATTTGTAATAGCCAGAACATGGAAGCAACCTAGATGCCCCTTAACTGAAGAATGGGTGGAATGTGGTATACTTGCACAATGGAGTACTACTCAGCAGAAAAAAAATAATGGAATCTTGAAATTCACAGGCAAATAGATGGAAGTAGAAGAAACCATCCTGAGTGAGGTAAACCAATCACAAAAAGATAAACATGGTATGTAGTCACTCATATAGGATTTTTAGACACAGAGCAAAGGATTGCCAGCCTACAATCCACACTGCCAGAGGAGCTAGAAAACAAGGAGGACCCCAAGAGAAGATTGCATAGTCCCTCTAAGAAGGGGAGGGGGACAAGAACCCCTGAACAAAGTGGGAGCAGGGGGCATGGGTGGAGAGGGAGGAGGTGGAAAGGGAAGAAGTCAAGGGAGGAAAACAAGAGGATTGAGACAGGGGAGGAATGGAGAAGGGCAAGAAAGGAGATGCCTTGATAGAAGGAGACAGTACAGGTATGGAGAGAGGTCTGGCACAGGGGAAATGTTAGGGGATCCACAGGGATGACCCCAACTAAGACTCCAAGCAATGTTGCAGAAAATGCCATTGATGCCTCTCTCCTATAATAAGATTGGTATCTACCTTGGTTAGTATTCCTAGAGCCTTCATTCAATAGCTGATCGAAGCAGAAACAGGCACCCACTGCTAAGCACTGAACCATATTACTGGAATTCAGTTGTGGAGAGGGGAGAGGGATGAGCAAAGGAGCCAAGATGGGGCTGGAGAGATCTCCAGAAACAGGTGACCTGACCTAGTGAGAGCATGGAGACCCTAGTCATAAAGCTGCAGAAACAGCATTGGACTGAACCAAGCCCTCTGAATGTGGGTGCCAGCTAGGAGGCCAGGGCAGTCTATGCGATGTCTAACAGTGGAGCCAGTCTTCAACCTTAGAGCACAAATGGACTTTGGGAGCCCATTTCCTATAGATGGATACTGTTGCAGCCCAGATACAGCAAGTAGGCCTAGGCCTTCCCCCAAACGATATGACAGACTTTGAAGGTCCCTGGTGGAGGGCCTCACTTTCCCTGGGGAGGAGTTGGGGGATGGGCTGGGGGGTTGTGGGGAACATGGGAGGGTGAGGGAATGGGGGTATTGGATATGTAAATATGAGTGGTAATTTAAATAAAAAGTACCAAATCCATTAGAGAATATGTTTGTGAAGACTGAAAAGAATTGGATATAACATGTAAGAAGGTTTAGATGAACATAATCTGAAAAAGATATTTATAATAAATAATATTCTACCATAATCAGTATTGATTTAAATGATATTTTTAATCTGTGGATTTTGTTTTACTTAAAAAATAATGTATATATTGACATACAAAATGCATTTTGATACACATGTTAAGGTTATTACTTTAAATAATTTATGGATCACATCTCCAATTATAGTCTGTATAAGGAGAATAAAACTTTCTCAAATTTTCAAGATGCATTATTAACATCACCTTTATTCTATATATTAGCATGCCAAATTTATCCTCTGTTCTGGCTAGTTATATGTCAACCTGACAAAAAATAACAGAGTAATTCTGGAAAATGGAACCTCAATTTTAAAAACGCCCTCACCAGACTGGGCTGTGGGCAAGCCTGTGGTAATTTTTTTGATTGTTGTGAGAAGTTCTAGTTCACTGTGGGTGTTGGCACCCCTAAGGTTGTAGTCATGGTGCTATAAGTAGGCAGATTGAGCAAGCCATAGGGAGGAAGCCCATAAGTGACACACCTCCATGGCTTCTGCTTCAATTCCTGCCTCCAGTTTTCTTGCTTGAGTTCTTGCCCTGACTTCCCTGGATGATAATTTACAAACTAAACTAAAAACAAACCCTTTCCTTCTCAAGTCACTTTTGGTCATGGGACTTTATCACAGACACTTTAACTAAGACACCCTCCTTAACCGCACAACTGTATTTTTGAAGTGCTTCGCCCCATTTCCTCCCTACCACTGGCCTTTAGTGATCATCAGTTTACCTTGGTTTTACTTACTTTTTAAAATATCTGGCATATAAGTGAGTTCAAATAGTGTTTTCTTTGTAAGTTTTGCTTCCCCCCTCTCTACTCTCCCTCTCCCTCCCTCCCTCTCCTCCCTCTGCCTCTTTCTCCATGATTTAACCCTGGTAATCACATACTAATCATATGTCCTATACCTGAGCCATTTCCTCAGATATTTTAGCTAACTGGACATAATATGGTTTTTTTGGAGGAAACTCCTCATTACATCTCACATTGTTAAAATATATGAATTGTATTAAATCAGAGCAGTCTCAGAAATTTTAATGATATAATGTATGCTCTCTTGTTCACCAAATTAAAAGCCCATTGATCATATATTAGAAGGTATCATAAGCTCATTCTAATTTTGTAGTGGAGCTAGTTTTTAATGTAAAGGTCATTTGCATATAGTCAGGACAGCTATGAGTATAATATTCCATGTAATAATTTGTGTATTTAGAACATTATTTTTCTGTTATTAGTTAATATTCAGGTAAGTATCATCAAATTAGGATTCAAAATGTAATTGAATATCATCAGAAGATGAGAAAAACACTTGTATTATTTTTACATTCTAATTTTGAAATTATATCCTATCCTTTTATCCATTTGTTTCCATTCTTCAAACCCTCTCACATACTGCTCCCTGTACTCTTTCAAACTCAGTCTTTTTTTCCATTGTTGTTACATGCATACACAATTACACACAGAAATATATATATATGTGTGTGTATATATATTTTTTTCCTAAATATACCCTGCATGTTACTTGTATTTTTGTATTAGATGACCAGTTGTTACTAGATTGTGTGTGTAGTCTTTCAGAAGTCCATTTCTCCTATTCTAAGCATTCTTTAAATGCCTGCAGTTCTTTATGTAGGGTTGCAATGCCCTGGGCTCCCTCCCTTCCTCTCCAGTCCATGTTAGCTTTATGTTGTTATTGTCATGTTGGTAAGACTTTATGGTTGTAGCATCTGACACCACTAAGACACACGACCACCACCACAAACTCACTGATCCTCTGGCTCTTACGATCTTTCCACCCTCAAAAATCTGACTATTAAACTGACAGACTCATCACTTGTATCTTCTAAAGGATTCTGCTTCTACACTGAAATAGGAAATCTGAGCCTCAGTCTGGAAATCCAAGTTTTAAACAGTGAGAAAAACTGAATGATTCAATAAAAGTGTTAACATGATTAGAATTCTTATCTAGGCATGTAGTTGCTTTCACCCCCTACTTTGTTTCCTATACGATATGAAAGAAAATTTTATTCAGATCAGAATGGATGAAAACACCACTTGCACATATATAACAATTGCAACTTATTTTTGCTTACTTCTGGGGTGTAGAATATAAACTTCCTACTTTTTTCTATGTTTTTAAGATAAAAATATCCAAGATACTTTTCTTTAACATGTACACAGTGGTGTGCTTACTGTCACTTAAAAATCCCTGTGATAGATTAAATCTACCTAATACCTGTTCATTTCTAAATATGAGGCAATATATGGAACACTTATTGGGTATTCATTCTGTTACTTATTTCTTTTGTTGCCATTTAAAGAGAATGAAATCATACAAATTTTCTAATCGCTATGTTAAGACCCTTTATCCAATGATATCAAACTGTGAAACTTTGATAGGGACATGAGTACTACAACATTTATCTCAACCTCTATTGCTAATTAAAGAAATAATTCATTTTCTTCTTTATTTTCTGATTACTACAAACAACAAATGAAAACAACCCAAAGTGATAGGTTTAGGAAGACATAATAAACAGTGCCAGAATAAAATATGTACATATCATCCAAACACTACAATGAACTATTTTGCATTTTGCCAAGAAACTTCCTGATTTAACTAATATGTTTCAGAAAACTAGATTAAATATTTTATAAATAGATTATGTTAATGGCTTTTAACAATTTCAAATTTAATTATTTACAAACAATGGTTTCCTAGATGTAGATATAAAAGCTGAAAGGGCTCTTATTTGATATTTACTTAAAAGTCTTTTTGAAATAGCTTCTTGAAATTTCTATGAAATAGCCATAAAAACAAGTTTTTTATTATTTTTCTGCATTGTCATGTTTTCATTTATTTGCTGTGTGAAATACAAATAAAATGCATATTGGTCTCACACAAAAAATTCATTTTCTGTAGTTAAAGAACTACTGCCATTAGCACTTTAATATCCCAATTATACCTATGATTGGGATTTCAAATGGAGCATCTTATCATCAAAAGTAATTTCCTGCATGAATTAATGATGCTTCCGTTCTTTGACAATGACTATATTTATGTCAAAACTATATATCTAGGTATACAGTTGAAGAGTATTTTCCCTACCTGAAAATTATAAATAATGAACACATAGAAGCTAGTGAGTGATTAGGCATATTGCTACATAATAGGTTTTTGTGTTTCCTAGCAAACACAATTTCTAGAAGACAGAATAAAATCATCAAAGTTCTGCTTTACAATGCAAAGGACATAAGAAGACTGCATCATTATGCTCTCATTAAATTTTTTCCAATAGCCTAAGGAGATCTAGTTCAGATCTTCTGACCATGTGTTTTGCCCAACAGCCTTGAAAACCATGTCCTCTCCAAAATGAAATTATTTACTTCATCTCTGTTAGGATAGGCTCTAAAGCTACAAAGAGAAACCTTGTCTCGAAAAATGAAAAAAAAAAAAGCTCTCTATCTCTTCAATTAAACTTTGTAACAGGTAGTGAAGTTCATTCTTGAGATATTTGGCATGTTTTGAGATAAGTTTTGGTTGTCAGAGCTAGGGAGCTGCTACTAATATCTAGTGGTTAGAGTACATGGGTCGTTAAATATTCCATGTAATAGGCACTATTATCTGACCCCAAAGAAAGTAGTAGTTAATCACAATTACCAATGTTACTGACCTGAAAAACTGTGTTCTAGTATTGCAAAACGGAATTGTTTCTTTTATAAGAAGATACAGGATGGTTATATCTATAAATTCTATATTTACTGTCTTTTTAGCTTACATATGACTGAACATCACTTTCATCATCTAAAATATGGTAAACATAGCAGTTCTTTCTTTATAGAGTTGGTACAATAGCAGTATACTAAATTTCAGAATGCTATATGAACATAAAGGGAATAAAATATATGAAGAATGATGATTGTGATAGTAGAAATTCTTGTTTGTTTTAAAAACTGTAGACACAACTCTAAATCTTTTTGAAGGAAAACTATCAAGAAAAGAAAGAGATATAATTCAACTTTTTGGCTAAACTAAAAGAAGATAAATTCATTTTCATGTTTAAATTAATTATAGGAATACATATAAATAGTTCAGATAGACACAAATACATACCTAATTATACATGCAATTAGAACACAGTTTTATAAAGCAACTGTTGATAACTATTTTTAGAATCATTTTTAAACTTGCATATAAAGTAATGGGTTACATTATGGCATTTTCATGTTATACTTTTTATTATTAATCCTTTCTGTTACTCCTTCCCCTTAACATGTCCAGCCTGTTAGCCATTTTTCCCTAGTAGTCATCCACTCACCTTCATTACCTTCATTTCATGTGTATTTATATTACTCTTTTTTAATGAATCTCCACTTTCCTTAAGACCCTTTTTCCTTCTTATGATCTCTAGTTTCATGACTTGTACCCATACAAATTTATACACTATAAAAATTAAAATCTAGGATCTATGGGTAAGTTAGAACATGAAGCATTTGTCTCTCTGAGTTACTTGTCTTAATATAATAATCTCCAGATCATTTCCTTCCTGCAAATTTAATGATTTCATTCTTTTGGTTGCATAAAATCCCATCTGCATAATACTATGCTTTTGTCATACATTCACATGCTGATGAAGATCTATGTTTCTTTAATTTCCCTATTTAATTAAAATGTATATAATTATATATGTCTGAGAGATTAAAAGGATGAAATTACTAATTGCCTTATCTTCTATGCCATGCCATTACACAGATACCAAAACATTCTGATTAAATATGAAACTAAGGAATGGATTTGTATGTGATGTGTCAGCAAGTTCATATGTGTGCATGTGCATACTGTATAAGTTGCTATGTTGTAAGGGACAGGACAACTTCAATTTATGTTCCTTAGGACCTAGCCACTTTTTTGATATAGGATCTGTCACTGACCTCACTGGGTAAGCTAAGCTGAGTGGTTAATTAGCCCCAGTGAACCAATCATTACACCCACATTTGCCTTTATAGCAGCTTTAAATTTATGTGAGTTCTGGGGACTGAACTCAGATATTCAAGCTTTCAATGTAATTATTTACCAAATTAGTTATTTTCCAAGTTTATAGTTATTCTTTTTTTAAAAAATGAAATTGTTGTTATTGAGTCTTTCACTAAGGAAAATGTATTCTTTATGAACAACACACAAAATCAAAATTCTTGTTCCAGAAGATGAGTTATGCTGAGAAGTAACTGAAACAAATCAAATCAAATTGTGAGCCTAAACAAGCTTTTAACAAGGAAATAACAATTGTTTTGGATCACCAAGCTTTTAGTACTCATTACTATATTACTGGTGAATAACACTCAGGTGAGTAAAAGTTTTATATGAAGAGATAATTTAGAAAGATTGCAAATGTAGCTTTCTGCTCATAATAGCAAAGTTAAAGAATTTGTTCTTTTGTTGAATATTTATTATTTTCATTAGAAAAACTTTTTGGCCCCATAGACTATCCAACCCACCCAACAGATACCCACGTTTCAGGGGGCCTGGTTACTCAGCTGTCAGTCTGGGGTCCTTGAGCTCCCACTTGCTCAAGTCAGCTGTTTCCGTGGGTTTCCCCAGCATGGTCTTGACCCCTTTGCTCAACATTCCTCCTTCTCTATAACTGGATTCCAGTTCAGCTCAGTGTCTAGCTATGAGTCTAGACACTGCTAGTGTCTGCTTCTGCTTACATTAGCTACTAGATGAAGGCCCTATGATGGCATTTAAGGTAGTCATCATTCTCATTATAGGGGAAGGGCATTTAAAGGAGCCTCTCCACTATTGCTTAGATTCTTAGTTGGGGTCATCCTTGTGGATCCCTGGAGATTTCCCTAGTGCCAGATTTCTTGTTAAGCCCATAATGGCTCCCTCTATTAATGCTTTCCTTGCTGTCTTTCTCTAATAATCTAGTAATTTCTAAACTATTAAGCAAAAACATTTTATAAAACTTTACTCATTAATAATAAATTACCTATATGTTGTTTAAGTGCTACTTAATAGCTATCCTAGGAAAAATATTTCATTACATCACTAAATTATAACAAATCAAATGACAAATTGATAGTTACTACTTTTATTATAATTTTTATTCTTTGTGAATTTCATAAATGTATAAAATGAAATATGACAATACTCACTCCCAATTTGCCCCATTAAACCACCCCAACATGTCCCTCTCCCAACTTGATGTCTTCTTTTATTCTTCTGTTTTTTTTATTAATAAACCACTAAGTTATGAAGAACTACTAGAAGCTGATAGCTGCTAGAGAAAGGAGGGTGTGGCAACTGACAGTTATTTAGAGCTACAAAACCCACAACAGCTGACTCCATTTAATTCCCTGCACTAATAGACTTGAAGAAACTCTATCATGACATCTGTGACATTAAGATAATATTCTTAGGATAAACACAGACATTCTTATAATGTCTGTCTGAAAAAGTTCAAACTTCAACTTAGTATTTGTTTGGGCCCAAAACTTAGTCATAAACCAGTAAGCTCCTGAACTTTCTCTAAGTACAGTTATTTTAAAAGTTTGCTACAAATGCTTTCTTGTTTGGTGAGATATTATTCACCACCTACAATTTTGACTTTGGTGCCAACTCTTAAATAAACTCATTCAATGAACTAACTCATTTTTCCTAGTACATGTAGGAGTATTTGCTTTACTATGATGGTCATTTTGTTCCTATCTGCACCTCTATCTATCTCCTGAGACAAAGATAGCACTGTATAAGTACCAATTATGAAATTCAAACAGTCTACTGGCTTGTACCAACACCCCTTCTTAAGGCTATTTTGTATATTTTCCTTAGCATATCACCAGCATCTGTAAAGGCTTCCTGCCTTTTGTTTCTGGAGTTAAACTCCCTGAGGTTTCTTAACTATTCCACAATCATTATTGAGTAAAATCTGTTTGTTTAGCATCTTTAACAAGTGTCTGACTTGGATATTTTCCTGAAAATGTACATCTGAACACTTGATTTCCAAATTTTTTATAATTATGTTTTGAATCATTTATATTTAAAGAAAATATTGGCAAGAACTTGAGTTAAAATTCTTAGGTTATTTTTTGACAATCCAGGTGTATGTACAACACAACTGAGGTGTGGAATAATTTGTCAATGATAAATTTCATGACTCTCTCTGGTACTTCCCCATTATATTTTATGAGACATTTCCACTTGTTTAAAGTCATTCATGACATAAGTTCATTAAAATCAAGAAAATATTTAAAATGTTTATAGTTCTTAATAAAAATGTTTCAAAAGTGTCTTGACTGAAATGTTTGGTTGCAGAGTCAGATAGGAAGCTAAAAAGATAAAAATTAGGATTATCAATCCGAAGGTAATTTTTACAATTGGCCTGCAAAGTTAATTTACATAAGTACTTAGTAATTTAATAGGTCACCAATTTTACGCCATTTCTGTGTAACTCATAGTCAATAAAAATCAATTCGCTAGTAGATGATATTTTATTTTGTTTATTAGAATGATGATGGTTGTGTTGGTAGTGGTGATTTTTTAACTATTACTAGTGGTATTGAGCTAGGTAAATGCTATATCTTTGAGCCACTATCTCCATTCCAACATTTACAAACTTTCTTTGATTTTCATGTGTACAGAAAAAGCAAAAACATGTCCAAAAACTTTGTTTATATATTTACAACTAGAATATGTTTAATTCTAAGGTAAATTAATGAAATTAATCTATATAGATTCATGAAGGAAGAATGAAAATTGCATTTGTTTATGATTCCTGCTTTTTAAAGCTTTGGAGGTGATAGGGAAGTCAACAATTTAAAATCAACTAAATACCTATTAAATACCTATTGTTAGTACTAAGACAACAATGTGATTTTTATTGCTTTCCTTGTTGTGCAAAACACATATTAATCAGAATTACAAAGCGTTTGTTACAAATTGCAAATTTCTGTTCCTGTCATTGCTTATTATGGTTTAGAAAGACTGAAAAGTTCAGAAGTATGCCTTTTAACAAATGTCTCTACTGATTTTGATGTACACAGTCCACAATGTGTACCTTGAAATATAATAATGTAGCTGGAACAGGGGTAAAACTAACACCTAAGGACAAAGTACAAGAGAAATCTAATGTTTATATTTAAAACAAACAGGATCCAATAAATTGAACTAAGGAAAAATGGCCAGATAATTTTTAGAAAAAAAAATAAGAAAGTACAGTCTCACAAATCTGATCTAATATAGTTTTAAAGAAGAGTTATCAAATGCACTGGGGAAAAATGAGGAATACTAAAGTTTTAGTAGAACAGTTATTGCAGGAATTTGATTTCTGTGAGATGAGCAGTAAATAGGAAGTTATAGAGTCATAGCACATTATCAGCCTAGAAATCTTAACTAAGAATATTTAATAGCTAAAAGAAGCAGAACTAAGGACTATTTAATTTTGGAGAAAGGCAGAAAATAAGTATGCCTACATAATGGAATGCAAGGTGCAAATAAGTGAAAAGAGAATCCAGGAGGTAAGCCAAAAATAGTAAGAAAACAGGGAATGGTAAACATGAGAGACTTAAATAAATATATTTAGAAATGAAGAAAAGTATCCTCCTCTGTAACTAAGAGATAAAGTAATGTTTGTTCATAAGTACAATATAGTTTTATAATTTTGAAGTGGAAGAGATTTACACTTAAAATTGTGTCTATACTATAATTTATACAAATTTAAAAGTATTTTAAATTTCTGGTGAAAATAACTCACAACATTCCTCTTAATCTCTATTATAATTTTTATCTTAAATCTACATATTTGATATGCCAACCTATACATTAATACAAGTTTATCATTTTCCTTTTGGACTAATCATAACTTTTCAGTGTATCTCTTTTAAGTAGTGTTTCTCCTACCAAGTAAGAGTTTTTTGTTTTTTGTTTGTTTGTTTGTTATGTTTGTTTGTTTTTGAGACGGGGTTACTCTGTGTAACAGCTCTGGCTGTCCTTGAACTCACTCTGACCATGCTGGCCTTGAACTGACAGCCCCTCAGAATATTTCATGTTTTTCTATTTAAGTTTGTATTTGCTACATTTGGGCTTTAATTTGACACTTTAACAAGTGTTTTCAGGTTTTCTTGACTTACCCTACTACTAGTTGCAAATCATTTTTTTAGGGATTATCACAAGCATTCCCCTCCCTGCCCTCAGAAGGGATAATTCAAAGATGATAGAACACTTAAATGCCATTCAACCTCTTGCCCTTCTTTTTAGCTAGTATTGTAATGAGTTTGATGTCTACAAACTCATTTCTTTTAAGCCCCACATCATTACCATTTTGCATAGAAAATAATAATTTAGATTTACATAAATATTTACCATTTTTGCTGCTCTTCATTCCTTTCAGCATCCCTGAGATTTCCATCTTGGATCATTTTCTTCTGTTGAAAATGGGTGTGCTTATTACAAATTCTCAGCATGTTTTGTTTTTGTGTCCAAAATGTTTATATTCACTTTCAGTCTGTAGGATATTTTTTAAACAACACAGAATTCTATGTTTGTAGTTATTTCCTTTCAGCAATTGTAGTCCATTTTTTCTTTTTCGGATTTATGACCAGAATTCCACCACTTCGGATGCCATTGTCTTCTGGCTTGCATTGCTTTACAGTCTATGTTTTCTTTCTTTCATGGTATTGGCCCCATGATATTCAAAGCACAGTAGCTCTCCAATGCCTCTGAAGATTTTAATTCGTCAAGCTTTTCTGGTTGATCTCAGTCAAAAGTTTGACAATCAGCATGAAGTCCACCATTATTGGAAGCACTCTGAAAACTTCGTAAGTAGCCAAATATTTTGGCTGAAGAGGGACAGAAGGCCATATGCTGATATTGAATGAATTTCTGGAGTTGGATAGGGGGCCATTTTAGAGATTATTAATTTTTAGATTAGATTTTGAGACAAGACAACTGACCACAGGTGATTAAATGGATAAACAGATGGCATGGATGAATCAATGGAACTTGATAGGTATTAGTCATAAGCAAGGGTACAGAAGGGCATAGTGTACATCTGTGCCTCACTTTAAAAAATATTTTAAGCAGGTAATCATTCCTACCTATCACAGAGTTATTTTGAGGACAAAATGGGATCATGATATGCATTTATCAGAAAATGATGATTGAAAATATAAATTATGAATACAAGTATTTTACTTGTTAAACACATTCAGATTTTAAAATCGACTAAGTTGTTAAATGAGGGATCCTCTAGTGAAATGAAAAAAAACTGTATGCAAATTGCTTTAAGATTGTGGATGTCCTTTAAAATTTTGCTCATATAATTAACATTCACTGGTAATTCTCACAGCACTAGAAGAAATATTCATGGTAAAGAGTCTGTGGGTAGACAAGTCACAGATTTATAGATTACTTGAAGTCATGAAAGAATGAAGTAAATGAGACTGAGTAGGAAGGGAAGCATAAAGTTTAGAAAGCTACTCTGTGGATTCTAAATATATAATTTAAAGAATAAATCTGACTCTTAAAAATCTTTTTGCTCCCTATTTTGCTATGATCCCTGAGCAGTAAATATAGGAGTTTTATTGTAGTTGTATCAGCTAGGATTGAGCATCACATGGTCACTGGTTCTCTGGAGACTTACGGGTAGCTCTAACTATATACATTAGAATATTTATGTAAGACTACACAAGAAAATGATAAAAATGCTTTACTTGGATGGTTAGAGAAATAAAGGAGCTTTTTAAGTGTAAAAAATAAATCTTGGTTATCATACAACAATTTTTAATGGAAATAATTTAGGACAGTTATAACATCCAGACTAGCTACTGCTATGATTATATGAGGTGTATTTATCCAAGAGTTACTTCCATATAGAACTCAGAAAGCCTAGTGCCTGTTAGTGGGTTCCTACTTCATCTCCTGAATCTTACTACTTAAATACAAACAAGATGTCAGCTAAGTAATTCTAGGCTTCTCCTGAGTAAGGATAGCATACTTAAGTTATGAGATTATAAATTAGTTCATTATTTGCCACTGTAATACAGAAACAGAATCTGAAATCCAAAAAGAGCAAGCCTCTTTTTGAAGCCAGATTCTAGATTTCCATAACGTAGTGTAATGAAACATTTTGGAGACACAGAACATTTATTTTAGATGACACATTTTTACATGGAACATACCTTATAGTCATGCAGTATTTCAAATACACATTTTGTAACTTGGAAATAACTCCACTGCTGGAATTCACAACAGAGAAGTTCAGGGAGTAGCCTTCAGAATTTTAAATATTAAAAATTTACTGAATTGATTTTTATTTAATTCATTAATTTGGTTGTGACTTGATTTTGTTTTGTTTGTTTTGCAGTAAGCCTAAACTTTTCTGCTATTTAATCATTTCTTGGCAACTCTTTTTTTATAGCAAAACAGATTCTTCAACAAAGCATGTTGGTTTACAGCCATACCTATGATTCAAAGGTACAATTAAACTTTTGCCTCTAATACTTTTGGATTACTGATACTGAGAATCAGTATTTTTTCTTGTAATGGATTTCACAATTGACTACAGGATCACTGATGACTCAAAAAACTGTAACGGTCACCAAAGACACAAGAAAACTATGAACAAAAATATCATATAATAGAAATTGTGAAAAAATTTTGGAATATCACAAAAATTTTGCCCTTCATAATCCTTGATTAAATTAGTCACAGTTATCTATATATGAAATGTACAAAAAAGTATATGAAACAAAGCATCTTAGAGGAAAGATGATTTTGATGAGATGTTGGAACACATATTGCAAAAGTATCAGTATACTTTCTCAGATGCAAAATAATGTTCCCAGATAAGGTAGAAAACATATTACTCATACTAATAGGAATATAGAAATGCCCGTATGTGTGGTTAGGTTTATTTAGCCATCAAACTATAAGAAGTCAAACCAGACATGGTAGCACACACCTAAAACCCCACTACTTGGGAATGGAAACAGGAAGATGAGACATTCAAAGCAAGACTATGCTACATGACATTTCAAAGGCCAGCTTAGATTATATGAGACCACACCACACAAACAAATAAACAAACCTAAAACAAAATGCATGATACAATTTTCTAACTTTTTAAACCACACTAAAATAGTCACTATAACTTTAATCATCAATGCTTAATAAGATGTAACAAGAATCATTCCGATAGCTGATATAGAAGGAATCATGTTAGCTTAATGTAGTCCTTGCCAACACAAAATCCTTATCTATTCAGTATTTACGTTTGAATTCCAGTGTTGCTTTCTTCTTTCAGAATACTTGTGACCATAGAAAGAGAAGAACTGTTAAGGAATGGATCCAGAGAAAAGTAGGAAGAGCAAAAAAAGGACATGCCTAATTTCAAAGAAGAAATTACCATAAAGCCAATGAAGGTTAAGTTTTAAAGCCCCTCTCTCAACCAGTCTACTTACAAGGCCCTGCAAGTATTTAGTGTGTAATATCTGAGAACTTTAAAATTCATGATTTACAGTGATTTTTCTTATCATTAATATTCAATGTGTATGTACTTTATGCCTTTTTAAACAGGAGCCACCAAACTGTGTACTGCTCAGGCTTTTGAAAATCTATATCCTCCCTTGTTACATGTGCTTCATCAACAGTTATAATTTGATTTGAATATCCCCCAGATTCCTATCACCTTCTTCTAAACACTCATTTAAAAACCCCTTATCTATAGAACAAAAATTTTTAATTAAAATTACCAAATTCCATTTCTATGCTTGGAATTAATCATTAAAATATACATAATAATTTGTTTGAGAGGGTCACTAGGAAAGAAAGAAATAGGCTTATAGATGAGTAAGTGACTTCTGCTGTCATTAGCAACTCCTATATTTTGTATATGTGAATAGTAAGAGTCAGAGAGGAAGTATTACTTCCTAGAGTTCACATATGAGGTAAGTATTGGTAAAGTATGAATTTAAAAAATGACTGATTTATACATTGACTGTTATTCTTATTGCTTTGAATTGTTTGTTTCTGAGTTAAACTTTATTTCCTAACATGTTTAGATTAATATATTTTACACAATAAAATTAAAATTTTATGACTGATATATAAATTATTAATCAATTTTGTAAATCACTATCAGCAGATAATGCCATGTTCATTTTCATGCAGGTTAGTATGTTAGCATCACTGACTCAATTGAATAATAAGAAAACTTATTAATTTAAGCAATCTGTTCATTTTTAAGTCACTGACAATTTCACATTAAATAACACTAAATCAACAATCTCTACCTTCTTCCTTTCACTAATTCATCAAGAAAAATTAGATTTTTCACAAAATTATAACAGTAATTTCATTATCAAAATTTTGATAATAAATATTGGGAGGTAGAAATATTTCTGAAAAAATTTGCAAATCATAACTGAAATATTTCCACAGTAAGTCATTCAATATATTTGAAGAAATCTCAATGTACTGTGAAAATATGTAAAATAAAGTTGGCACATATACATAATATTGTAATGCAGTGGTTAAATAGATAAGGATTTTGAACTTGCAATTCAGATAAAAGGAAACAAAAATGATGTATAAACATAAGGCAAATGTTTAGGATTACTAGCTATCAGGAGTATAAAATGACTATGATTATAACTAGGACTATTTTTACTTAGACTATTATAATTGTTTAAGTAGTTTAAGCATCATTGAATTGATAATATATATATATATATATATATATATATATGCTGCTGATAATGGAAGTATATATTGATAAGGCCCTTTAGGAAAGCAATTTTTCAATAGATTTTGATAAAATAAAAAATGTTCATAACCCTTAGGGAGATAACTATATAGTAAGGAAGTAATTATGAGAAAAGACATGTATGATTTTGCAAACTTGCCTAAGAGCAGTATTGATGAGCACAATACAGAAAAAATTTAACTAATTTGAGCACAAATTACAAAATGTTCACATGATCTATCTATCTATCTATTTATCTATCTATCTATCTATCTCAGTATACAGTATATTCTTATATATAAGAAAATATAAACAAAAGACAAGACTAAGAGTAAAAGGATAGGCTAGAAGAAAATGCACAAATATTGTAAAAATTGTAAATGATACTCTATATTGTATGCATTTTCTATAATAAACATTGAATACTTTGAATTTAGAGAAAGTTTAATAACGAAACTAAGGAAATGAAGATAACAAGCAATATATCATATATAAAAATACAGCAATTAAAACAAATTAATTCTTTATATGCTTGTAGAAGAAACAGGAAGAAGAAAGTCAATTCATACACAAGACACACACACACACACACAAACACAAACACACACACACACACCCCAAACACTGGTATAACAAATTGAATTCACTATAAATCATCTATAATTTAAGAATACCATTAATTTTACAGAATTTTATACTGTCACCATAACCAGAGTTTTAATATAGTTTTATCAGCTTTACTTTTAATACCTTAAATCTTATGGCCATCTGAATCCAAGAATAACTGACTGACTAATAAAGTAGGAATTTTACCATTATATAAAGCACTCATTTAAAATTAATATGACTATATGTTAAAAAAGAGGTATTATATTTTGCATAATATATATACTGAAAAGAAGAAAAACAAAAAATCACGTCATCTTTGTTAGAGAGAATATTAGAGCATTTGTAAATTTTTTATTAATACTTTATTATTAATGACAAATCTTTGAAATTGCTTACCACTTGCACCCTTGGTGGTCTCTGTTCACGGAGAAGAGATCTTGGAACTTGTATTTCTGGGTTTGGAAAATCAGGTGGCAGAGAAATTATGTACTGACACATTTTATTCACACCCTTGCACTAGGAAAAGGAAAAAAGATACAGAATACATCAGTTTTTACCTCAGTGCTAATATTAACTTTCCATAATTTTCATTAAAAATGTATCTATCAAAAGGAAACTGCAAAATACACAGACTGGAAAACCATTCATTTCTTAACAAGATCTGGTAGAATGAGTCAAATGTATAGTTTTGAAATAAAAAACTAGTTTCATTTCCTTAGCTAATTTCAGTCATAATATGGGTAAGAAGAATGGCGAAAATATATTATGAATGTTGAATTGCATTGAAATAACATTTTTATGGAAGATGGCCCTCATAAGTGCATATATTTGAGTGCTTGGTCCTCAGTTCATTGAATTATTTTGGAAGGATTATGAGGTGTTGGATTTGTTGGAAGAGGTGTGTCACCAGGAGTGAGCTTTGGGGTTTCAATACCCCACCCATTCCCAGTTATCTTTCCTCTCTCCTTCCTCTGTATCATGCTTGTGGATCAGGGTTATGGTCCCAGCTACTACTTCAGCATGATGATTTCTTCCTGCTGTCATGCTCTGCACCACAACGGTTATGGACTTACCCTTTTAAACTGTAAGGCCCCAATATAGTATTTCTTATATAAGTGTCCTTGGTCACATTAATGAAACTCAAAGCATACATAAAACCTCACATACTTATAGTGGGAGACTTCAATACCCCACTCTCACCACTAGACAGGAACACCAGACAGATACTTAACAAAGAAACAAAGGAACTAACAGTAGCTATGACCCAATTGAGTTTAACAGACATCTATAGAACATTCTTTCCAAACATAAAAGAATATACCTTCTTCTCAGCACCACATGGAACCTTCTCTAACAATTCTCAGTCCTATCATAAATACATTCTAAATCTTTTCCTTAAACCCACAAATATGTGTAGCTGTCACTCTTCAGAATCAAAAAAAAGCTTCTCTTTAGAGTAAATGGAGAATATCACAGAAAATGAAAACTGGACACAATAAAGAGATCAACAGACTGTGGAGAGCCCAGTTTCAATGGATGCATCTGCATGCATCTATGGCTCAGGCAACGTGAGTATGAGCGGGCTATGGAACTGTCTTTTTATACACTATTAATATGTATTACTCTCATGTGCTAATAAAAAGTTGATTGGCCAGTAGCTGTGTAACGCAGAGAAGCAAGATGAGAATACCATACTGAGAAAAGGTACCAAGCCATGTGGCTAAGCATAAATAAGAATATGAGGCAATTTAAGTTTAAGAGTCATCTGGTAACAAGCCTGAGCAATCGCCAGAGCATTTATAATTCATATTCAGCCTCTGAGTTAGATATCTGGGACCAGTTGGGACAGGAAATGTCCTTTTACAAGGGAACATAAAAATGTTAACAGCCAGAATACCAGGGAACTATATTTTCAGCAGGTTCTCACAGAAATGGCTGTATAAAAAAACACCACAACAATGACAATAACAATAGATATGATAACTTATATTAAAGGGGGTAAATTTAATGGGATTCTACTCCTATACAAAGAATTACATGGAAATAAGGACTGCCTAGAGAGAAAATTAACTTCTCTAAGGAATCAACACCATACTTTGATATACAATACAAAGTGATCAGCTTTGATACCATATACATACAATCACTAAAAATGGACTTGGCAGGCTATATTTATATAATTGTGCATACTTACACATACACATACATATCTGTAGTAATATAATCAAATAAAAAGGCTACTGATTTGGAGGGTGAAGATAGAAGGAATTGAGGAAAGAGACTAGGGAGATGCTGGAGGAAGGAAAGGAAAAGGGAAAGGTGATATATTTATATTTTATATTTATATTTTAATTAAAATGTATGCAAAAATGAAAAATACACATTTCCCTACTTAACTAAAACATTTTGTGATTATTCATTATAATTAGGATTAAAGTTTAGTTTTAAATTGAGCATATCTTATTTAACATCTTCCAAAACTAATTCCTTGATGGGGGTACTTATATTTAATACAAACTCTTAGAGGCTATAACAAACTTTGTGTTACTAAGAAAATGGAAGAATATTAACTGTACCCAGTCAATTAGATCATTATGTTCCTATTCATATTAAAAATGTTGACATACAACAAATTAAAGGTTCCAAAATATCTTAAGATACACAGATGTCTAGATATTTGAAATCAACTGTAACTTCATTTAATCCATTTGAGAAATACATGAAGGCTCTCTCTCCTAGAAAACATTTAAAAATTAATTTCCAATGAGAACAACATTCATGATTCGACATATTTTTTGAATGAGTGTATATAGTGTCTTTTTTTTTAGATTTATTTTTATTTATCATGTATACAGTGTTCTACCTACATGCCAGAAGAGGGCACCAGGTCTCATTATAGATGGTTATAAGCCACCATGTGGTGGCTGGGAATTGAACTTAGGACCTCTGCTAAAGCAAGCAGTGCTGTTAACCTCTGAGCCATCTCTCCAGCCCCTCTGAGCCATCTCTCCAGCCCCATATAGTGTCTTACAGTATATTGAGGTCAGATTTTGAAGAAATAATTAAGCAATATTCATATTTTACCAATCAAAAGGAAATAGTTACTATCACAGTGACTCCTACTAGAGTTCCATTTGCCTTTTAAATTTTTTAATAAAAAATATTTGGTTGTGTCCATTCAACCAAGTTATATCAACTTCATATTGAAAACAAAAACCTATTGATAGCAAAAACAATCCTGTACAATAAAAGAAGTTCTGTAGGTATCATCATCCCTGATTTCCAACTCTACTATAGAGAAATAGTAATAAAAACCACATGTTATTGGCATTAAAGCAGACAGGTTCATTAATGGACTCAAATCAAAGACCCTGATGTAAATCTAAACACCTATGGGCACCTGATTTTTTTTTCAAACAAGACAGAAATATACAATGGGAAAAATGCATCTTCAAAAAATGCTGCTACATGCTGTCAGCATGTAGAAGAATAAAAATATATATTTATCACCTTGCACAAAATTCAAGTCCAAGTGAATTAAAGAACTCAACATGAAATCAGCACAGAAGACAACTTCCTGAACAGAACACCAATAGCACAGGCACTAACATCAACAATTAATAAACGGGACGAAAAGATGCTGTAAGGCAAAGGACACTGCCAAAAGAACAAAAGAGCAGCCCACAGAATGGGAAAAGATCTTGACCAAAACCACATCTGATAGAAGGTGGATTTCCAAATTATATGAACAATGGTAGACACTGGTACAGGAGACCACTTCCTGAACATTACACCAATAGCACAGACACTGAGGTCAACAATTGATAAATGGGACCTCCTGAAACTGAGAAGCTTCTCTAAAGCAAAGGAGACAGTCAGCAAGACAAAACGACAGCCCACAGACTGGGAAAAGATATTCACCAACCCCACATCTGACAGAGGGCTGATCTCCAAAATATACAAAGAACTCAAGAATCTAGTCTCCAAGACACCAAACAATCCAATTAAAAAGTGGGGTACAGAACTAAATAGACAATTCTCAACAGAGGAATCTAAAACAGCTGAAAGACACATAAGAAAGTGTTCAACATCCTTAGCCATCAGGGAAATGCAAATCAAAACAACTCTGAGATACAATCTTACTCCTGTCAGATTGGCTAAAATCAAAAATACCAATGACAGTTCATGTTGGAGAGGATGTGGACAAAGGGGAACACTTCTCCACTGCTGGTGGGGGTGCCAACTTATACAGCCACTTTGGAAATCAGTATGGTGACTCCTCAAAAATTGGGAATCAGTCTACCACAACATCCAGCAATTCCACTCTTAGGCATATACCCAAAAGAAGCACATTCATACAACAAGGACATATGTTCAACGATGTTCATAGAAGCACTATTTGTAATAGCCAGAAACTAGAAGCAGTCTAGATGCCACTCAACTGAAGAATGGATAGAGAAAATGTGGTACATTTACACAATGGAGTACGACTCAGCAGAAAAAAGCAATGGAATCTTGAAATTTGCAGGAAAATGGATGGAATTAGAAGAAACCATTCTGAGCAAGGTAACCCAATCGCAAAAAGACAAACATGGTATGTACTCACTCATATACAGATTTTAGACATAGACTAAGGATTACCAGCCTACAATCCACACTGCCAAAGAAGCTAGTAAACAGGGAGCCCCCTAAGAGAGACATACATGGTCCCCTGGAGAAGGGGAGAAGTTCAAGATCTGTTAAGCAAATTGGGAGCATGGGAAGAGGGGGGAGGGATCTAGGAGAATGAGAAGGGATGAGAAGAGGGATGCCGAGGACATGAGGGAGCAGAAAGTATGAGCCAGGGGAAGAATACATGGTAACAAGAATGGAGATATCATAATAGTGGGAGACATTTTTGTTTTACAGAGAAATTAGGCACTAGGGAAATGTCTGGAGATCTACATAGATGACACCAGCTAACAATCTCAGCAATGGAGGAGAGGCTACCTCCCCTGATTATGAGATTGATGACTGATTTATATGCCATCCTAGAGCCTTCATCCAGCAGCTGGTGGAAGTAGAAGCAGACACCCATAACTAATCACTGAACTGAACTAGAACCCATATGCAGAGAAGGACCAGTGAAGAGCACAGTGGTCCAGACCAGGCTGGTGAAACCCACAGAAACAGCTGACCTGAACATCAGGGAACTCTTGCTCCCCAGTGTGATAGCTGGAACACCAGCATGGGACTGATCCAGACTCCAGGAACATGGGTTTCTGTGAGGAAACCTCAGAAATCTATGGGACCTCCTGTAGAAGCCCAGTATTAATCCCTAGCATAGGTGTGGACTCCGGAGCCCATTCCATATAGAGGAATACTCCCTGAGCCAAGACACATGGGAGTGGGCCTAGGCCCTATCCCAAAGGATACAATAAACACTTATGACACCCTATGGAAGGCCTCACCATCCAGGGGGAGCAGAAAAGATATGTGACAGATAAGGTTTTAGTTGGGGAGGGGTAGGGGAGAACAGGTGGGAGAAGGGAACTGGGATTGTCATGTAAAACAATCCTGTTTCTAATTCAAATAAAAAAAGTTGGAAAAAATCCAATTTAGAAATGGGAGTGCAGATATAAACAGAGAATACTCAACAGAGGAATCTCAAATGGCCTGGAAGCACTTAAAGAACTGTTCAACATTCTTACCCATCAGGGAAATGCAAATCATATAACTCAGATTCTATTTTGCACCTGTAAGAATAGCTAAGATTTAAACACACACACACACACACACACACACACACACACACACACACGATATACTGGAGAGGATAAGGAACAATACTCCTCCTTCACTGGTGGGAGTGCAAACTTGTATAGCCACTGTGGAAATCAATTAGGTGGTTTCTCAAAAAACTGGGATCAAGCTATAACACTACTGAGCATATCCTCAAAGAATGCTCTAGCATACAACAAGGACACTTGCCTAACTATGTTCATAGCAGCTTTATTTGTAATAGCCAGAAACTGGAAACAACCTAGATGTCCCTCAACCAAAGAAAGGATAAAGAAAATGTTGTACATTTACACAATGGAGTATTATTCAGCTGTTAAAAAATAACACCATGGCTGGGCATTGGTGGCATACACCTTTCATCCCAGCTCTTGGGAGGCAGAGGCAGGCAGATCTCTGTGAGTTCGAGCCCAGCCTGGTCTCCAAAGAAAGTGCCAGAATAGGCTCCAAAGCTACACAGAGAAATTCCATCTCAAAAAAACAACACACACACACACACACACACACACACACACACACACACACACACACACACACACACACACCATGAAATTTGCTGGCAAATGGATGGAACTAGAAAAGATTATCATGAGTGAGATAACCCAGACCCAGAAAGACAAACACCGCATGTACTCATTTATAGGTGGATATTAGCTATAAAATAAAGGATAACCATACTACAATACACAAACCTAGAGAGTCTAGGTACCAAGGAGGACCCAAAGGGGGACAAATGACAAATGAATCTCACTGTTAAGGGGAAATAGAATAGTTGGATGGGGGAGTGGTCAAATCGGGGTGTAGGCATGGGAACAGGAGGGATCAGGTCTGGGAATATGGAGGGAGCAAGCACTGGGAAAGACAACTGGAATCAGGGGTACATCTGGGATGAGCTAGAATCTTAGAGCAATGGAAACTCCAAGGAATCTATGAGGATTACCTTAGCCAAGACTTCTAGCATGGGGAGATAGGGAGCCTGAAGCAGCCATCTCCTAGAAACAGGCAAGACTTCCAGAAGAGGGATTGTGATTCCAACATAGCCACATAAGTTTTGACCTTCAATTTGCCCTGCCTATAAGATATGCTGCAGTAAAGATGGTGCAGAAATTATGGGAGTGGCCAACCATGACTGGAGGGCAAGCCAGTTTTTGAAACCCTGTTAAAGGATCCTTATTTGAATGTATACTTACCTTTAGAAAAATTGGCAAGATATTTAAATATCTTACTGAGGCATTTTCAATTACACAAGGAATAAGTCTTAAAGCCAAATTAGTTTCCAATATCAGCAATTTGGAAAAAGAATTTAAAGACAATTAGGTCTATTTCAAAACTGGATATTATATTGGAAATGAAGTTGCAATTTGGTGATTTCTTTTGGCCTTTACTGCTTAGCAATGGGGAAAAAACAAAAAAGTTTTGAACCTCTCAAACACCCTTGAAATTCATAATAGCTTTGTTTAGAAATGAGAAAAATTGAGTTTCCTATTTGTTTCAACCACATATATATCTCAAGCAGTCTGTAAATTGTAAACTGAAAAACTATTTTTTCTAAACAAAATTGAATGTATATATTTAAATGAATATAGGAAAAAAATTATTTAGTCCCATAACAGTGAAACTTTTATGAAAATGAATGTCACCATGACAATATTTGCTTACTCAAGTGATAACAAAAACCTCTAAAAAATGGTTGCAGTCTTTGATATTGCTGGCTTTACAAAAGAAAGTTATTAAGGAACAGTCAGAAATATTAATAAAGACATTAGTTTCAGTTTCAGAATGCAATGAGAAAAGATTTTAGTATTTAATCTTCACTGTAGTTTTAGTTTTGCTTTTAACCCTAGAATATTTTCTAAAAACATTATTTAGTATTAGCAAATAAATGTTGTATGTCAAGAAAAATCAATCAATATATACTTTAAATATTAATGATGTATAAATAAATATACAGAGTAGTAAAGGAGTAAAGATATTTACTGCACTAATATGATGAACAAAAGAGTGAATAAAAAATATCTTTTTTTTCAAAAAGGTTGGAATGAGGACTTACCACATCTATTATATCAGATTCATCTTCATGGCTAAGTATAACCTACAAAAAAATTAAAAAAGAGTAAATTTGTTTATTGTTAGTGTGAAATTTATTTAATGGAACAGAATAAATATCAACAGAACATTATTTCCACTGATGTTTTCATTTCTTAATTAGAGATATATCCTTCTGAATCTGAGGAACAATGTGTAAGTCTCCATCTTTTAACAGAATGCACATTCTGTTCATTCCATTCAGTCTGACTGTCTGACATTTTATATTTTATGTGTCATCAGTTCATTTTCTTAGACCCATTTCTCAAATTCTTTGAATTCTATTGGTTAACATTTTCCTTATGCCACCTACACACCCATACATTATATATTCTTAATGTTATCTTTAGAATAAAGTTTTAACATTCATAGCAGACTGAAATCTATTTAATCAATACACATTTCATTTTCCAACAGGACAATGGCATTAAAGCCTTTATAATGAAATTTCTTCTTTTCCAAATTTTCTATAGTAATTTTGCTCTTCAACTGTCAATATTTACAAAGACAAACATTTTCATTATTATTCTTGTTATCATAGATCTTTCAAAATTTTATTTAAATTTAAAATAAGTAAATGTACTCCTGACAAATATGTGCTGACAAATATGTAGTTTAATGATACTTTACACATGTAAATGCCTGCAACATAAAATAATGAATATTTCTAGAACTGCAGAAAGTTCCCTCCTGCTTCTACCTATATTCTGAGTAGTAACTAGTTTTCTGTAATTGTTTTTCTTTTTTGTAGTTCATGTAAATGAAATCACATGATACGCACACACAAACATACACACACAACACACATGCACATGTGCACACATGCACGTGCACACACATACACACACATATTCTTTTTTACCTTCTGGCTTACCATATTTATAGGAAGTATCTAGCTTACTGAACACATAAAAGTTTATGCTATACAATCTGTTTCACTTTCTTGGTTTTAATATTTCTGCATTCTTATATTTAGATTGTAACTCTGAAAGTTACTTAGATCCACTTTAATCCAGCTGTAAGGTCTTTTCTTTTAAATTAAGTATTAAGCTCTTTAAATTAATTTTCAAATTTATATCATTTAGAGTACTTTCCCTTTTTACATATAATATTTTTATTCTCCATTAATGTGCTTATTAATTATTTCTATCATTTGATTACTAATAGGTTTCTATCCTACACCAACTTTTATCATTATTAACACGGCTACTATGGAGCAGCTGTTTAAAGAGTGTATTGGAAAATTCTGTGTCCTAAAGAGCTTTTCAGGGATTCATGAGGTCAAAATTATTTTCATAATACTATTATTATAATATCATACATTAAGGGTTATTTCACTTACAGTTTTCATGAGTGGATTACAAATGTGATACACAAGCAAATATGCATATTCAGCATCTTCTCCCATTAAATGTGAATTAAATGTATTTGAAATTTCTAAAACTAATAAACTTCTTTATATATGTGGTTTTAAAAGTTATTCATGGTTTTAAAAGTTATTCATGCTGGAATACAACAAATTCATTATTATAATATCTAAATGAATTAATTCAAATAAACACTTTAATGAGATATTATGTAGTGACACATTTTTATACATATCTGTTGATTCCAGAAATACTGACCTTTTGGCACACCACACATTAAAGTTAATAATATATGTTGAAATCATTTAACACTATACTTAACCTGCTGTCCTACTGTGTACTCAAGCTGCTTAAGTTTAATATGTCTTTAAGAGAACTATATAACCAATACTATCATGGATTGGATTTCCCATACAACCAACTTTTACAACCACACATACTCCCAAAATTATGTACTCTTCTATGCTCATCAGTCAAGTAACATTTGTGTAAGCTGTGGTAATTATTTGCTAAAATAGCCATCAGGTTGAAAGTAACCTTACAACACATATCTACCACAAATTTTGAAAATAACAGAGATATTACTTGACAACCTTTGTTTGCAGTACTGAGTGCTTTTGGGTCAGTTGGGGTCAGTAAAATGACTTTTGCCTTGTAAAACTGTGAACAGATTTCTATAAAGTATACCTCATTACTTTCCAATGCAATGTTTTCTATGTTTTTCAATAATATAAAGCAAAGCCCTTTGTTAGTGGCAGGCACAGATTCAGAGGCACAACAGACACATAGACACAACAGAGACAGATAAGACACACACAACAGATATACCAGGCCAGTAATCACAAACTACGGGCATAGGCAGAAGACCCTAGGAGAAACTTAAGATCAAATTTTGGATTTCTCTTGGTGAAATTAGTCCAAGTTGTTTTGGTTTCATCCTTAATGTCACACTGACACATACTCTGAAGCTCTCTTTAATGTGTTAAGGGTTACAACATAACACAAATACAGTAAGGTAAACAAACACATGGATATTAACATATGGAACCAGCCACATAGCAGCCACAGATCAAACATGGTTCCAGTACATATGAGTATTTCTCTGGATCTCTTCCAATACATAGCTTCACTGTCAAAAGATGTTATAAAATTTCTTGCTTTTGAACTTCATGAAAATAGACACTATATACTTGTCTGTAAAATATGTGCTCCATTGGATTCTTTTATTGAACATAATACATGAAAATCTATTTTGTTACTGTGTATGGTACTGGTTATTTCTTATTCCCTAATTTAGTTGCTCATTTCAGGTTCTGACATGCCTTTCTCACTAAAATTAATTATTAACATTATTAATAGTATTTTACTCATATAAGACATACAATGCTGCATGTTTTAACCTCAATAGGTAGTATAGATTACCCTGGAACATGTTATGTAGCCCATATTGGGCCTAAATTCTTGATTATTCTGCATGAGCTCCTGGGTGCTGGAATTAAATACTCAGTCTGTCATCTTTTCATGCACAACATATTCTGAAGTGTTTTCTCATTAACTATTTTAATATGTACTTCAGTCATCCCATTAAGAAATATTTCAATAGTTAAAATTCTCTATCATCATTAATAATTGGTTAGTATTCAAATCCCTTTGTATGTTCTTTTTATCGTATACTTCTCCTTTCTGAGTAGTCATCAGGACTACTCCAACAAGAGAAGGATGCTCATTAAGATACTAAGATAAATCAAATATATCTATCCCAAATAAGTACAGGTTATAACAAAAGAACCACTAAGTACATGAAGAATCAAGGCAAAATAGCACTTCTTGGAATATAGGAACTCCTCATTTATTAAATATAAATGAACAAAATTTCAAAAATCTCCTAGTAAAAATGACCATTAATGTCAACGAGTATACAAACAATCAAATGAATGAAATAAGGAAGTTAATCAAGGATGATAACATTGTCAGAAACATATATGATGCAGCAAGGAAGGTGTAAAAATTAAAAAGCAATAAATTAAACAGAATTACAGTGCAAAGAACCATAAAAAGACTGAGAACAAGCAAAAGAAAAGACTTCAGGGATGAAAGAGAAGATTCAGGAGAGAGTATGTGAGAGTACAGAACAAAAAAAAACAGTATTAAGAGCTTCAAGAGAAAAATGTCAATAAATTTACATATAAAGGTAAGTCCACCAGAATATCATCAGCAAAAATTCTAGAATTCAGGAAATTATGGAGTTATATATTTCAAGTACTAAAAGTAGATGACTACAGCGGGCAGTGGTGGTGCATGCCTTTAATCCCAGCACTTGGGAGGCAGCGACAAGAGGCTCTCTGTGAGTTTGAGACCAGCCTGGAATACAAGAGCTAGTTCCAGGACAGCCTCCAAAGCCACAGAGAAACCCTGTCTCAAAAAATCAGAAAAAAGTAGATGACTAGCAATCAACTTTACTAGGTCTACAGGCTTAGCTACTTTTCTTTTCTTTTTGAAATTATAATACAGTTATACCAATTCTCCCTCCCTTTTCATCCCTCCAGATCTTCTCATATGTACCTTTTTGTCTCTCTCAAAGTCATGGCCTCTTTCATTAACTGATATTATATGCATGCACACACATCTAAATATATCATGTTCAGTCTGTATAATCTCACTTTTGTGTATTTATTCGGTGCTGACCATTTGGTATTGGTCACCCAGTTTAGTTAGTAAGCCCTTCGAAAGGCAACCTCTCAGGCTTCCCACATTTTACAGTTCTCTCTATTCTTTGTGTATGGTTGAGGCCTCAAGGGCTTTTTTCCATCTACTTTGCCATATCTATTATTGTCTTTGTTCAGCTCATATTTAGGCAGTCAGAGTTTTCTGTGAGACTGTATCTCCTAGTCATGTCAGAAGCTATATGAGTAAGGTCTCCCAAAGTACTCTTTTAAGCTAGAGAAATAAAGGCCTTCAAAGTCAAGAACAAATAAAGCAATTCATGACTACCAAGCCAGAATTGCAGAAGGCACTGAAAGGAATCTCAAACAGGAAACAAAAGTGGGTAATGGTAAAGAAGACAGTATCACATATTCCCACATTATCTTACACATATTATGTAATAATAATAGTAATAATAATAATAATAATAACATATTGTCATTATAAATATTATAATTGTAGTAACAAACTATTACAATACTAATAATAATCACATAGAGGGGACTGTTTCTGAAGAGTAAATTCGTTGTAACTCCAGTCCCAAGGAATATGATGCCTTTTCATAGCCATGGTGTGCAGCATGAATTCACAAAATACACAAAAATACATGAAGATAAAATCCCATAGAGAAAATACTATTTTTTAAAAAAAACCCATTAGGATGGGTTGTTCCTTATCAGAATCATCTGGAAAAATGTGGGTCCCTATATTCCAAGATTTTGTTTTCTCATACACAATGCTGTAGAACATATATTTCTAATAATTTTAGGTCAATGCTGATGAGAAACATTGCCTTGAGATATGGTCAAATCTTATTTAAAGCTGCAAGAACAAAACCAGGTACATGATAAAAACTGTATCTGTTTTTAAAGTTCCACATATTGTTACTGATAAGATCCAAATTACTAAATTTATTACACATGCGTATTTGTTTGAACTGTTCTCCTTATTACTTTAATACTGAATAAAGAGTTTTATCAAAGTTTGTCTACAACAAAATTCATGTCCCTTAACAAATACTTATGAATAACTTCTCTGCTGTCAGTTACATCAAACATTACTTTTGCATTTGGTAGCTTTTTGGTAATAACTTAAAATAGAAAAATCTAGATTCACGACAAAAATATTACCAGTAATTTTCTACATATCATATATCTTATATATTAAAACAATTTATATTCTTCTGAAAAATCCAGTACAATTATGTTTTGATTAACACTGATTAAAGCTCTTTTAATAATGTAAAAATATTAGCCTTCCATAGTCAGCAAAAGGCTACTTTTCCAATCTTAAATTACATTTTACCACATTTCTGAAACACTAGACTACATAATTCTCTAAGTATTATGAATATGTATGCATATATATGTAAAATAAAACAATGAATGAAATATGGCAATTGTAGTTGAAGAAAAGGTAGTGATGTTGCTTTATCAAAACTCCTGCTTTACCTAAATCTCAAACAGACTTTTAGATATCACCAATTTAGATATTTTTACCAGTAAGGTAAAAATAAATAAAATGCATTTTATGACAAAATGTAAATACACATTGTTTCTCTAGGCATAAAATAGTTTTCATGAGGAAAATATTAATAGAGACACTCAAAATGTAAGTAGGACAAAATATTCCAATTATACATCTCATAATTAAAAATTCCTTTTGTGTAGACATGGAATAATACAGGTATGAAAGTAAGTCTTTATAGCCCAAAAGAAAAGGGCTATACTAGTATCAGAGAACAACTTCTAAAAGGTTAGCTGTAATCTCTGTTGTATATGAATTTAAGTTCCAGTATTTCAAGAAGATAAATAACTAAATTATCTGCCTCAATATATTTCTCTTCCATAAAAAATGAAATGTTATTTTGAAGAACTAATTTTTTTTCCAGAGAGGCAGAAGAGAATCCCTTAAAAAGTATTTATTCAGAAAAGGAAAGCTGAACCTGAATCTAGGGAAAATATCTTATTAAAAATTAATTATGAGATTAATCTTCTGCTCTGGAATATTTATTTCTATTGGAATTTACAATATTAGTCATAATAAATTCAAAGAGAATTCTTCAAAACAAATCTTGGCATTTGCTGATTGTTTTCTTTGTTCATGAATGATGAACTATGTCCACGAGCAAAGTTCTCACTTTTCCACTGCCTAGTAGTAACATGGAACAAATAACCATGCCATTATCAAATAGAAATTCCACCTCTGATAACAAAATAAGTCTTTGATTTATATATACATATATATATATATATAATGTATGTGTGTACACATATGAGTGTATTTAATGCATATAACAAATTATATCTGCATTATAATGTGAGATAGAAAGTATAGCTATTAAAATTTTTCTGTGCAAGTTGGAGGAGTGTTCCCCTTTCCTCACATCCTCTCCAGCATAAACTGTCATTGGTGTTTTTGATTTTAGCTATGAAGCTGACTCTCCTCAGGAAAATGGGAATCAGTCTGCCACAAGATCCAGCAATTCCACTCTTAGGCATGTACCCAAAGGATGCACATCCATACAACAAGGACATCTGTTCAACTATGTTCATAGAGCATTATTTGTAATAGCCAGAACCTGGAAACAACCAATATGCCCCTCAACTGAAGAATGGATAGAGAAAATGTGGTACATTTAATCAGTGGGAAAAAAAAACAATGGAATTTCGCAGGCAAATGGATGGCATTAGAAGAAAATATCCTGTGTGAGGTAACCCAGTCACAAAAAGACACACATGGTATGTACTCACTCATATATGGATTTTAGATATGGATCGGGGAATGCCAGCCTACAATCCACACTGTCAGGGAGTACCCTAAGAGAGACAGGCATGGTACCCCAGAGAAGAGCAAGGGGATAGGATAGGATCTCTGAGCCAATTGGGAACATTGGGGGAGGGGAGAGGGAGTTGGGAGAGATGGGGAGAAGAAGAGGAAAGAGAAGGAAATGGGGGAGCTGGAAGGTTGAGTTGAGGGAAGAATAGAGGAGAACAGGGTGAGACATAGCATAATAGAAGGAGCCATTATAGATATGAGGAGAGGTGTGGCACTAGGGCGAATTCCAGAGATATACAAGGATCATACCAACTCGAAATCTAAGCAATAGTGAAGAGGCTACCTTAAATGCCCTCCCCTGATAATGACACTGATGACTACCTTATATGCCACCCTAGAGCCTTCATCTGATGACGCAGAGGGAGACACCCACAACTAAACACTGAAATGAACTGCAATCCAGTTGCAAAGAGGAAAGAGTGAAGAGCAAAGGGGTCAAGACCGAGCTGGTGAAACCCACAGAAACAGCTGGCCTGAACAAGTGGGAATTCATGGACCCCAAGGCCAGCATGGGACTGATCCAGGCCCCCTCCTGAACATGGGTGTCAGTGAGGAGGCCTCAGCAATCTATGGGGTCTCTGGTAGTAGATCAGTATTTATCTCTAGCATAGGAGTGGACTTTGGAAGCCCATTCCACATAGAGGGATAGTCTCTCAGCCTAGACACACAGGGGAGGGCCTAGGCCCTGTTCCAAATGATAGGACAGACTTGAAGATCTCCCATGGAAAAAGGATCCTAACCCTGGGGAGCAGAAAGGGTTTGGGATAGAGTGTCCATGGGGGGGGCAGAGGAGGAGGGGAGGGAGAGGTAACTGGGATTGACATGTAAAAGAATTTTTGCCAATGCAAGAAAATCTGGGTAGCATCAATTATTCTTGATTAGCGAAAATTAAGACACAATTTTCAGTGAGTAAGGAAGATGGTTGGATCTTAGTAGAAGGGGGAGGTGAATATGAACAAATCGTGTTGTATAAAACACTAATAAAAATTTAAAGCCCATAAAGCTCTTATTTTGCATATATGGATTTAATAACAAACAATGGTGTTCCCACCTCTCATCCAGGCATCTATTTGCATGACAAATGGTACTTATAGGCTATATAAAAGCCATGCCCAGGTGGGGGTGGTGTCGCACGCCTTTAATCCCAGCACTAGGGAGGCAGAGGCAGGGGGATCTCTGTGAGTTAAAGACCATCCTGGTCTATAAGATGTAGTTCCAGGACAGCTTTGAAAGCCACAGAGAAACCCTGTCTCGAAAAACAAAGAAAGAAAGAAAGAAAGAAAGAAAGAAAGAAAGAAAGAAAGAAAGAAAGAAAGAAAGAAAGAAAGAAGAAAAAAAAGAAAAAAGAAATCAATGTCCAAAATTCTAGATAAGTGCATTAATGCAGTTTGGAATTTTTGTAGGTCCAAGTCCTGTAAGACCATAAATGATATATAATCAAAATTTTACTAATTTGTCATGTTTGACCATTAAATTGCAATATTAAGAAACTACTTAATGACAATGCATTATAAAACCTCAAGAATGAAATGAAAATATTTCACATGCTATTTGTGTATGTTTTTAAGCAATGAATTTTAAAAAATTAATAATTAAAGACATTAGCCAAAAATATGTTATGTGATTTTGGTGCCCATTAACACAATGTAACAGAATTTCATAAGCAGAATAAAATAAAATGAGGTTGGGAGATTAATTAAAATGGTACTTTTATAATAGCCTAAATATGAAAACATAGTAATACACACAGGCAATCACAAACATGCATGCAAGCACACACACACAAACACAACACACACCACACACACACACACACACACACACACACACACACACACACACACACACACACACACACAATGAATAAATAAAACTGAAAAAAAAACACCAAGGGCATGATATTTTATTCTACATCCACAAAAAGAGGGCTGCATTTCCATACTTCCCTGAACTACTTGAAGTTAAACATGGCTATTTATCATACTGTGACTAATGAAATGTGAACAAAAGCAATGAGTATCACTTCTAGTTGGAAGATTAAATGCACAAATCCCCACATTCTCCTGTCTTGCTTTTGTAACTGTGCATGTCTGTGTTGAAAAGGATCTCCCATCAGGCTATGTCATTGAGTGAATAGGGATTTTTATATGTGTGGTAGGAGCAAAACTAAAATCTTTGTCACTTTTAAGCTTACACTCAGTAAACTAAATACTATCAGCCAAATCCGGCCCACCACCTGTTTTGTATAGGAACACTGTTTTATATCTGAGAGGGATTGAATACAGAAAAATACAAATTTTATGGCAAATAAAAGTTGTAAGAGTCAATTTCCAATTTTCAAACAGGATGTACCATAAACTTGCATATTATTTACAAAGATTTTCATGCTATACTACAACTAAAATGTTGAGAAACTAAGAAAATACAAAAAAGATCTTTTCTACAAATCTTGTGTTTCTGCTTGTCACATTACAATCAAGGATTGTACAAATTGACAGAATTTCAGGTACAACATTATTGTGTTATTCTAACATGATAACATATTTTATTATTTTTCCCTCATTTCAGAAAGTGGAAAGAAATTTATACTTTGAATATAATACTTTCAAACCAAAGAAAATATGGATTTTTACCAAATTACAGGGTTAAAAATTTTTATGTAGCAATGCCCAAATAATACAAGTTGATACCACCAAATTTAAATACTAATAAAAATATTCCAAAATCACAGGAAAAAAGAGTAACAAATAAAAAATTAATGCCATATATAATCCCAACATGATTTAGTAACAAAAACAAATAAATATTTAAAAAAACTGAAGCTCCAAATACAGAAAGTTTGTAAATGACTCATTTTTAGTACAACTTTTACAGGAGAGGCAATTATCTCAAATAGCAGTGAAATAAATGTGTTCAGAGTAGTTGATCAAAAACTGAGAACATTGGGAATAAAGCCAATAGTTCACTAAGAAATAAGTATGATGTTTCAAGTATTTTTCTTGGCTCCTTATGAATTAATAGATGTTACAAATTGTTCAGTTATTGGAATTTATATAATGAGTCAAAGCTGAGTTTAAAGTGAAAGAAAAATTAGCAGGGCGTTGTTGGCACATGCCTTTAATCCCAGACTTGGGAGGTAGAGGCAGGTGGATCTCTTTGAGTTCGAAACCAGCCTGGTCTACAGAGCGAGTTTCAGGACAGGCTCCAAAACAATACAGAGAAACCCTGTCTCAAAACAACCAAAAAAAAAGAAAGAAAGAAAAATTAATCCCTGTGAATAGTCTACACACACACAAATACAAACAAACAAATAATAGGCAAGATTCTGAAACTGATAAAATACTTGTTCAATAAGGCTTAAAGTGGAATTAACTCAGATGTGTTAAAAATTGAGTTAGCAAAATATGCATGGACAGAAAAAAGTTTAATTAGACAAATTTAGCAAGCTTAGGAAAAATACACACTATTTAAACTCTTTGACTTTTTTTATTTGTATTCATCTTGAAGTACTTACTATAAGTAATATTGAACATGTCATGTGTTTTAGACCCAGTGGAATCAACAAGTATAGTTATTCACTTTCGTAGAATTAACATTGCATTTGTGTTTTTTTTTTTGTGAGAAAATCAACATTAGTGCCTGAATTTGTGTACTACATAGCATTTTGATAGATCAACAGTGGTTAAGTTTCATTTCACATTTTTTACACTCTGTGCCAAGACTGATAATTTTCTGAAAGGAAAGAACTCCCTACAAAAGTGTTAACAAACACTGACTGATTGGGAATTACCTTTTCCTGCAGATATTGAAATGTTTATTAATTTATTTAACCCAAAATTCAGAGGAATATTTTTGGATAATATAGTGTTAAAGTAATTGCAACAATTAATACTGTTTGACTCACAAGTAATGTGAGGTGGCTCACACACACACACACACACACACACACACACACACACACACACAATTAACCAAATTATGAGCAAGTAGTAAGTTATATATTCCCACACAAACTAGCATGTATATTTTCTCTGCCAAATCTACAATCTTTTTTGATGGGGGGGTTACAAGATAGGGTTTCTCTGTGTAGCTTTGGAACCTCTCCTAGCACTTGCTCTGGAGACCAGGCTGGCCTCGAACTAACAGAGATCCGCCTGCCTCTGCCTCCGGAGTGCTGGGATTAAACGTGTGTGCCACCAACCCCCGGCTAAATCTACAATCTTAACAACATTTTCTGGCTTGCACGTCTTTTAAAAAAAATACATAAATTTCCCAGAACCCATTAAACTATGCAAGTAATTAGCTTTCATCTAAAGGTAATTTGGAAGTGCTTATTTTGCTGTGCAATTTAATGCTAAAATAGATAACAATTGAAAAATCTAACCAAGTTAAGGAAACTTACTCCCAGGTATTAATATACTCAATTAAACTCTGACTGTTGGAATAATATCAATATTTGGTAGAATCTACCGGTATGTTAACAGTTTTTCAGTGAAGCTATATGAAATTCCATAGTATGTGAGAAACAAAGAATATTGTCAATTTTGATAATAAACCTAACTTTAAACCACAATTAAATAAAATGTGAGTAATCTAAAATTTTTAGTTCTACTAATTTATTTATATAAAATATTCAAATCAATCATGTTTTCAATTTGTCAATAAAATTATGAAAATGATTTTATATTTTTACTTAAGTAATTATGGATACCTTTAATATTGATTCTTGTCTTACAGGGTCTAATATATTTACTAACTAGGTATTTTCATAA
Organism: Cricetulus griseus; assembly: GCF_003668045.3. NCBI lineage: Eukaryota > Metazoa > Chordata > Mammalia > Rodentia > Cricetidae > Cricetulus > Cricetulus griseus. The sequence goes on from NC_048604.1 coordinate 59,998,440, forward strand.
AAAAATTCATGGCAGATTGCCTATGTCAATGAGATTACAGTGCTGAGGTATATCTAGTAACATTAGTATAAGAAAGTTTCTTGAAAGATGAGTCAAAATTTGACTTACAATTATTCCTCCCATAGTAACTAATCATAGAAGCCACCCAATATTTGTTAAATAGGTGAATTAAAGGGAGGAACTAAGAAACATATTTCCCCAACTTGAAACATAATGATCATTTTAAACTTTTGATTGACTATTTTACTATTACGTTTGCTATTAATCCTCTCTGCAAATATATTTCCAAGAAGGACATAAACTGGACACTGTATAAAGAAAGAAAGAACAAGCACAAGCTTGAAAAGGAAAAATTAAAACTATTATTTCCAGTGGACATTAGAAACTCGTAAGGAAATGACTAAAAACCTTTTAGGATTAATATTTAAATGGATGTTACAAGATAAAAAATAGGTATACAAAATTAATTCTGTTTCTATATTGCAATGAATACTCTAAATGTGAATTTGAGTTACAAAAACTATTCAATTTAATCTAACTTCAGACATAAAATACTTAGAAATAAATTTAATAAAGAAGTATTAAGACATTCACCAAGCACTCCAAAAAAAAATCATTGTGGACATGTAGAAGACTGTAGATAGACCCAAGCCTATCGCCTTGCACAAAACTTAAGTCAAAATGGATAAAAGACCTCAACATAAATCCAGCTATACTGAAACTATTAGAAGACAAAGTGGAAAATAACCTTGAATTAATTGGTACTGGAGACTGCTTCCTGAACATTACACCAGTAGCACACACACTGAGATCAACAATTGATAAATAGGACCTCCTGAAACTGAAAAGCTTCTGTAAGGCAAAGGATACAATCAGCAAGATAAAACACCAGCCCACAGACTGGGAAAAGATATTCACCAACCCCACAACTGACAGAGGGCTGATCTCTGAAATATACAAAGAACTCAAGAAGCTAGTCTCCAAAACACCAAACAATCCAATTAAAAAGTGGGGAACAGAACTAAATAAACATGTCTCAATAGAGGAATCTAAACTGGCTGAAAGACACATAAGAAAGTGTTCAACATCCTTAGCCATTAGGGAAATGCAAATCAAAACAACTCTGAGATTGTAGGGGAAGCTGTAGCCACACCTACTTAGGGGCTGGCTACAGGTGTGCCTGACCACACTTGTGAGGGTGTGGTCAGGGTGACATAGAGTGAGACTTTCAGGGGAATGCATTTTCTCTTTTATATTTGCTGGACAGACTGCTGCCATGCCGGCTGCCTAGGTTGCTCTGTAAGTAAGGCTTTTCCCTATTAAATACCCTCGTATTTCTACCTGACTCCGTATTGGTAATTTCCCACTATATCTGGTGTCAAAAGTGGGATATTGGAAACCTAAACCCCATTTGGGATAGGCTGTGGGTTCCACCTGGCCTGCCGCCTAGGCAGGAAAGCACTCTCTCTCCACAGGTGCTCCCGGCTCCCAGCCAACCCACTGCCTGCCACTGAGCTGCTCCCAGCTTCGAGACTCACACAGACCTCCTTCGGTTTTATCACCATGCGCTCAGGACCAGCTCAGACTGCTGCCTACCCCCACCCGGAGGCCTCCAGCCCTTGAACCAAGTAGGTCTCGGCTTTCAGCAGGGTCTCTGCAATGGCCTTAAAGCCTTAAGTCATGCCTCATTCAATGGTTGTGGCTGCAGGGCCATATACTCTCTAAGATAAGCGCAGCCGCTTTTGTGACCTCTCTCCACAGGTGCCACCCACCACTGCCAAATGCTGCAGACTAACTGAACACCTGTGCTACCCACTGGTCAAATATAGTTACTGCATCTAGAGTAGAAATAAGGTAAAATTATGACAGAATATTTATCATTTGCTAAAATTGGTAATATTTTTGCTTATTACATGAATTCAATGTTTGAGGAGGATGCTAATTTGCAATTACTGGCTTATATGCCATAATGGCAGTTAGCTTGATGATATAAATAATACTATTAGCCAGAGGTCTCAGGAACAGGGACGGAGATAACCTCACCACCTGCTTGCAGGAAATAACAGCTTTATGCAATGAGGTTTTGGAGAACAGATTTGGTCAGACCACAATTGTTCAGAAATGGAACAGAAATTGGATGATAAGCTTGGCTGTGTGCCCAATACGCTAAAGACAGAGCTGGCTGTTACCCAAGATGAGATGAAGCATATTTATGCCATGTCTGAGGCCTTAGAGGCTAGGCTGTTAGAAGACCATGATGAGCTAAAGAATATCTGTAGACAGCTAGAAATTCAGATAGGCAATGTTACCCAGGAATTAGATGCAAAGATGCAAGATACCCAGGATAGGGTTGAAGAATTGGACAATGCCATTCAATCAGTTATTGAAGCATCCAAGGTAGCAGATCACAAATTTTAGTCTAGATTTGATTGTTTGGAAGATAATTTACAGTACAGGGCTGACAGACTACAGAGGTCCATACGGTCGATTGCTAAGGACTCAAAATCAGCAAATCATGACCTCGAATCTAGACTCCAATACCTAGAAGGCAGTTTCCATGCCATCCAGATGCTGCCTAAGGATGATTTATTAAATACCTAGAAAAACATGTAAATGAGAAGTTAGAACAATTAGAGATTCACTAACATGCTTGGAATCTTTTATGATTAAGGAGATTGAAACATTTCAAAAGGATATCATTACTAGGCTTAAAGATCATTGGGATGCCTCAGAAGCAGAATCACTCCAATCCCAGGCACCTACTCCACCCAGGTATCATGACTATTCTTCTAAGGTTGTTACTTGTACACCATTAGTGTAACCAGCTACCTTGGTAGAAAAGCCAGCTTCTAAGAAACACCCTCATGGATGGATGGCTTTTCAATGGCAACCTATACAGCTGAAGGATCTTAAGAATGTTAAAGAATCAGTTGTTTCATATGGTCTCCATAGCCCTTATGTAAAACAGCTATTAAATTCATGGGCAACCTTTAACAGGGTGGCACCCACAGATTGGGAACGATTGGTAGCAGCTGTACTTGAGAATTCATGCCAAATCCAGTGGAAGGCATTAGTAAGGGAAGAGGCAAAGCTCCTTGAGCATCAGGGCATAAAGGAAGGTTATGAAGCCCCCAAGATAAGATTCTTGGTGAGGGTATTTATGCTAACCCACAGGTTCAGGCAGAATATGATGACCATATAGTATCCCTATGTAGGAAAGCAGCATTAAATGCCTGGGATAAGGTTCGTGAGCCAGGAGAATGCCTAGAAGCTTATATCAGAATAGAACAGGGACTTACAGAACAGTTCCAAGACTTCTAACAAAGGTTAACTAGGACAGTAGAATTATAGGTAACAGATACAGAAAGAAGACAATCAATTATATATACAATAGCTTATGCGAATGCAAACCCAATATGCAAAAGAATACTTTTGCCTTTAAAGATAAGATCAGCTCCTTTAGAAGAATGGGGTTTGTATGCAGCCAACATTGACTATAATGTGCAAGACACTGGATCTTGGGTAGGAGGAGCCATTTCGAAAGGTTTAAAAAGGCAACACGAGATTAAAAGTTCTAGAGATGAGGATGCAAGGGCTTGGCAAGGAGAAGCACCTTACAGAGGTCAACATATGTACCAAGAGGCTAGATGTTACTACCACTATGAACCAGAACCTTGGGTAGGAAGAGCCTTACCCTGGAAACCACGAAGGCACCAGGAACCTAAATGTTTCAACTGTGGTAAAATGGGACATACTAAGAGAAATTGTAGACAAAGGAATTCTAACAATGCCTCATATGGTAGGCCACTGCCTTCTGGATTGTGTAGACGTTATGGTAAGGGCAAACACTGGACCAATAAATGTAGATCGACCAGGGACATACAAGAAAACCCGTTAAGATTGGGAAACCCCAAGGAGGGGGGGCTCAAGAAGGTCCCCCACATCGAGAAAGGTCTGGTCATTCCCAGTAGCAGTGGGAGACAATCTCTCACAGGACCAATAGATAGATCTTTGCCTATTGTGAAAAATGATACTGCTCTAGATGGTAGTTTGAATAGTGATGAAGAATCAAACATGAATGGACAAAATGAGAAACACATATTTTGGCAAGCTTCTATTAATGATAAATAGCCTCAGTTGAAATTGAAAATTAATAATAAAGTTATTTCTGGCTTAGTAGATGGAGGGGCAGATGTAACTATTATTACCCAAAGTCTTGGCCTCAGAAATGACCTCTTAGAGAGGTGAATGTACAATTTTTAGGAATTGGGACTCTATCTAGAGTTCGACAGAGTGTTAACTTGGTGGTCTGCATTGGACCAGAAGGACAGAAAGGGAGACTGAAACCATACGTGGCAGATATAGCTATAAATCTCTGGGGTCATGATCTCTTACAGCAATGGAATACTGAGATTAATATTCCTCCAATGTCAGATACAAATTATGTACAATATTTAGATAGTAGAAAAGATCTGGTAAGATGCTATGGAAAATGGTTACCAACCATCCATGCTGTACAGAAACTAGTTATAAATGATGGACCTTCAGAGGAGCCAAAGGCCCTGCCATTGAAGTGGCTTACAGATGAACCAGTTTGGGTAGGACAATGGCATATGACCTCTGAGAAGCTAGGGGCTTTAGAAAAGTTAGTACAGGAACAGCTTGAGGCTGGAAACACAGAGGAATCTACCAGCCCTTGGAATTCTCCTGTATTTGTTATCAATAAGAAGTCAGGTATGTGGAGAACGCTGACAGACCTGAGAGCCATAAATCAGGTAATTCAACCAATGGGCTCTCTGCAACCTGGAATGCCATTACCTTCCTTAATACCTAAAGGATGGCCTATCATAGTCATTGATTTAAAAGACTGTTTGTTCATAATACTGTTACAGGAAAATGATAGAGAAAAATTTGCATTTACTGTACCAACTCTTAATAATTCACAGCCAGTTAGCAGATATCAGTGGAAGGTTTTGCCACAAGAAATCCTAAATAGTCCTACTTTGTGTCAGCACTTTGTATAGCAACATTTGGAAATAATTTGTAAGAAATTTTCACAATCTCTTGTTTATCATTACATGGATGACATTCTTTTATCAGATTACAATAAGGAAATTTTGGAATGTATGTTTGAAATGGTGAAGGAATTTCTGCCTCATTGGGGATTACAGATTGCCCCAGAAAAGATACAAAGAGGAGATTCTATTAACTATTTAGGTTACAAGATAGACTTACAAAGAATCAGACCTCAAAAGGTACAAATTAGGAGAGATCTCTTAATTCTCTTCAGAAATTATTAGGGGAAATTTCTCAATTACAGACGATTATTGGTGTAGAAGGACATGACTTAAAGCAGTTAAAAATGGCCCTTAAAGGTGATAAGGACCTAAATACTCTGAGAATATTATCTGCTGAGGCAGAAAAAGAGTTACAATGGGTAGAAAACAGAATATTGTATGCACACGTAGATTGGATAAACCTTGATTTAGACTGTATTCTGGTTACCTTACCATCCAGAGAATACCCTTCTGGAATTCTGATGCAAAGGGAAGACACTATATTGGAATGGATATTTCTGCCACATAAACAGAATAAAAAGTTAAAGACATATATAGAAAAGATTTCTGATTTGATTTTAAAGGGAAAACTAAGACTTTGTCAATTGCTTGGAAATGATCCAGCAGAAATTATAGTACCTTTAACTAATGAAGAAATTTCCTCCTTGTGGAAAGATAATGAATTTTGGCAAACAGCTCTTACTGACTTTTTGGGAACAATTAGCAACAATTATCCCAAAACTGACAGAATTAAATTAATAAAAAGACAGTCTGGATTCTTCCACGTATTGTAAGACAAACTCCCATTTCTGGAGTTCTTACCTTCTACACTGATGCCAACAAATCAGGTAAGGCAGGTTATAAAGCAGGTGAGGTAAGTAAAGTAGTTCAAAGTCCATATACATCTGTACAGAAGGCAGAATTATATGCAATTCTCATGGTACTTATGGATTTTACAGAACCTCTTAATATAAGTTACCGATTCTCAATATGCAGAGAGAGAGTCATGTCACACATTGAGACTGCAGATTTGTTCCTGATAATACAGAATTAACTTCTCTGTTTTTACAATTACAGGAAACAATCAGAAACAGAAGTAATCCTATATACATTATACATATCAGATTCCATAAGGGTCTGCCAGGCCCACTAGCACAAGGCAATGATGAGATCAATCGTTTATTAATTGGAAATGTGCTAGAACCCTTAGAATTTCATAAGAAACATCATGTAAATAGCAAAGGTTTGAAAAAGGACTTCTCCGTCACTTGGCAATAAGCCAAAGAGATACTGAGAAACTGTCCTACTTGTTCCTTTTATAATCAAACTCCATTGCCAGCAGGTTGTAATCCTAATGGCATTCGGAGAAATGAGGTTTGGCAGATGGATGTCTTTCACTTTCCAGAGTTTGGAAATTTAAAATATGTGCATTATACTATAGACACATTCTCAGGGTTCCAATGGGCTACTGCTCTTAACTCTGAAAAAGCTGATTCTGTTATCACACCTTCTCAACTTCACTGGATCCAACTTGCTCCATTTCAACTGACACTCCAGCTAGAGGTTTGGGTACTGACTTCAATCAAGTTGAGGATTTCAAGCAAGATCTTCAATCAAGTGAATCCCATCTAACATGGACTGGATACAATTCATTCAAGACTTTCACTATACTAACATTTTCTTCCTACAGGACCCCACATGACTATCGCCATCCCATTTCAGCAGGAAGTAACTTGGAGGATGCTATGCCCCCTTTCCCCATTGTTGTCACTTAGGACAGTGTATATACCTAGTTAGGGATAGCTTCCTATTGTTTATGGTTGGGATTGGAAGGAGGTGTTCAGGCTTGGACACCTCTTTCAGGTGACTTTAGGGTTTAGTTAAAATAGATAGCTAGGATGTGACATAAGCAGATTGTTGGATCTTCTTATATTTCACATTTATGATTGTTAATTTTGGATACTTTACACTGTTAAGTTTTAATCCTCTTTTAGACTAAAAGGGGAATTGTAGGAGAAGCTGTAGCCACGCCTACTTAGGGGCTGGCTCAGGTGTGCCTGACCATGCTTGCGAGGGCATGGTCAGGGTGATGTAGAGTGAGACTTTCAGGGGACTGCATTTTCTCTTTCGGTTTCACTTTTGTACTTGCTGGACAGACTGCTGCCATGCCAGCTGGCTAGGTTGCTCTATAAGTAAGGCTTTTCCCTATTAAATACCCTTGTATTTCTACCTGACTCCATATTGGTAATTTCCCACTATATGAGATACCATCTTACTCCTGTCAGAATGGCCAAAATCGAAAACACTAATGACAGTTGATGCTGGAGAGGATGTGGAGGTAGGGGAACACTTCTCCACTGATGGTAGGAGTGCCAACTTGTAAAGCCACTTTGGAAATCAGTATGGTGACTCCTCAAAAAAATGGGAATCAGACTACCACAACATCCAGCAATTCCACTCTTAGGCATATACCCAAAAGAAGCACATTCATACAACAAGGACATCTATCTGTTCAATGATGTTCATAGCAGCACTATTTGTAATAGCCAGAAACTAGAAGCAGCCTAGATGCTACTCAACTGAAGAAGGGATAGAGAAAATATGGTACATTTACACAATGGAGTACTACTCAGCAGAAAAAAACAATGGAACCTTGAAATGTGCAGGAAAATGGATGGAATTAGAAGAAACCATTCTGAGCGAGGTAACCCAATCATAAAATGACTAACATGATATGTACTCACTCATATATGGATTTTAGACATAGAGTAAAGGATTACCAGCCTACAATCCACACTGCCAGGGAAGCTAGTAAACAAGGAGGACCCTAAGAGAGACATAGATGGTCCCCTGGAGAAGGGGAAAGCGTCAAGATCCCCTGAGCAAAATGGGAGCACAGGAAGAGGGGTAGGGATCTAAGAGAATGAGAAGGGGAGAAGAGGAGGGATGCAGAGGACATGAGGAAGCAGAAAGTTTGAGTCAGGGGAAAAAATAGATGATAACAAGAATGGAGATACCATAATAGAGGGAGACATTTTAGGTTTACAGAGAAATCAGGCACTAGGGAAATGTCTGGAGAACTACAAAGATGACACCAGCTAACAATCTAAGCATCAGAGGAGAGGCTACCTTAATTGCCCTCCTCGGATAATGAGACTGATGACTGACTTATATGACACCTGATAGCCCTCATCCAGCAGTTGGTGGAAGTAGAAGCAGACACCCACAACTAAACACTGAACTGAACTGGAACCCAGATTCAGAGAAGGACAAGTGAAGAGCAAAGGGGTACAGACCAGGCTAGTGAAACCCACAGAAACAGCTAACCTGAACATCGGGGAACTCTTGCTCCCCTGACTGATAGCTGGAATATCAGCATGGGACTGATCCAGACCCAGAAACATGGGTTTTAGTGAAGAAACCTCGGAAATCTATGGGACCTCCTGTACTTATCCCTAGCATAGGTGTGGACTTTGGGAGCCCATTCCATATAGAGGAATACTCCTTGAGCCAAGACACATGGGAGTGGGCCTAGGCCCTATCCCAAAGGATACAATAGACACTGATGACACCCTATGGAAGGCCTTACCATCCAGGGGGATCAGAAAGGGTATGTGACAGGTAGGGTTTTATTTGGGGGGTAGTAGGGGAGGATGTGGGGGGAGACAGGAACTAGGATTTCAGGTAAAACAATCCTGTTTCTCAGATAAAAAAATCTGAAAAAGGGAATTACATAAGATATACATAAGTGGAATGATATGTCTTATTCAAATGAATTGGAAGAACTAATGGCATTAAGACAGAAAAAATGTCGAAACTTATCAACTGATGCAATGTATTGTATTCCTTTTTTATTTGAGCAGAAAGGTCTTAAATTTGATATGGAGATGCAAGGGATACAAAATAGTAAAGAAATCCATAAAAAGAATTTAGTTTGGCTAATCGTTATTTACCATGGCATGGTGGTAAACAAGTATAAGTTCAACACTCAAAGAGATTGATGTTGGAGAATCATCTATCATTTTGTTAGGTAATGAGTTAGTTACAGTACATACTGACAATTAGATGCTCAAAGATAATAAGAACATAACGCACAATGGGCAAGCTTAAGGCACTAAAATGATATATTAGTCAATTGGAGATTAAAATAGAGACAGTGATAGCTAACTGCAGGTGGGCCTGCTGAGGGTCATAAAAAACACATGTAAGGGTCAATGGGTGATAGTAGTATCTGCTAGCTAGGTCAGACTAAAACAAATTCAAGATTTTAAATCTGGGGGAGCATCTTCAGAGTGCCAGTACATTTTCTCCTACTAAAATAGTCAACTTCAGGATACTTAAATCCTTATACATAAACTTGCATCTTATACATCTACTTCTAACATATGAATTAATGGGTAAAATTAGCTTCTGAGAAAAGCACACCCCTTTTCTACAAGTGCATATAATGGGTGAGGTACAAGGGAAGGCCTTAAGTATGAAAAGAAATTTCATGCCTACCAATATCAAGGCTTTTGCTGCTCGGCCCACTCTTTTCCTGAGAAATATATTCTTCTTTCCTTTCTTGCACAATTTAAACACTGTACTATTTTACTACTGGGTGTTCTCTGAATTGTTATCTTTTGAGAGTATAAGAATTAAGACTGCTGCTGGGGTTAAGACTAGAAGAAACTGGAGATGTCCTTTACTCCCTTATCTTCTGGTTTGATGACTTGGATCAATTCTCTTTAGCAGTAAGGTCTTGGATCAATTTTCTTTTGCAACAAGGTAAATAAAGTTGGACTCCTCCTCTAGTGGAGACCACTATGTCTCCTCTCCTTTCTTCCATGCTCCATTCTTCCTTTTCCTTCTTTTCTCTCTACCTGAGCTCTGCATCCTTTCACTATTCTTATAATTGTATTGCTGTTTGTTTTCTCTTATATAATATACCTGTTCTCATATCTTTCTCTGGCATGAACATACTTCTTTGCTATTTCTTAAACTCTGCTACTATATGTAACCCCTAACTTAATCTTTACTGCAAGTGTATCTGTTGCATTTGTTACTTTGACCTGAGAATTTAAGGATTGCTTCCTTTGGTTGTTGCTTGGATGACATCCACTGAGAATCTGAAATTAAGTCAAACCTTGCCTTCTTTTACTCCATATGAAACCCTTTTGTTTCTTCACTCATGTATTGGGAGGACATTGTGAGTTCCCCAAATGAACTTTTTTGTAAGTGGACTTAGCTACATTGAGAAGTTTTATGATTTCTCAGGGTGTGGTGATGATGACCTTTATTCTCAGTTCTGTACAATGGCAAAAAAAAAAACAAACAAGAGTTCTTTCTTTAATAACTCTTAAGTAACTGTCCTCTCTATTCTCATTGCAAAATTTTAATTAATTGATTTATTTCCTATTTTGGCTTTACTTAATACTCTTGCATATGAAAAATCATGGAGATAATTTGAGGCTCATATGGATGTTATCTTCCTTTAGTAAATTTACTTCTGATTGTATTCATCAATGTAGAGGCAGATCAGATTAATATAATGAATGATAACATTGATTAAAAGCTAACCTTTGATATTTGTATCAGTTAGTTTTTTATGATTTATCAATTATGTAGCCAATTACAGCTCCCATCTAGGAGCTTGGCTAGCCAACAATATCTATTTTCCCCCACATAGTTATGTAAGACAAATAAAAACACTGGTCAAACCTTAGGTTTTCCTTAAACAATTTTTTCTGCCTAAGTTATTTGGCATTTTTTATGGAATGGATAAATATCTTGTAAGGTCAAAGGAGCAGCAAAATAGGATATATCCCTCTTACTTTCCCTCATGTATGAGATTTCAGACTATAAAGTCTGCCCTGCATTAACACAGTTCTATTGTCAACAAACAAGAGTTTTATTTTTTTTCTTCTAGCAGTCCTAGTTTTCTTTGTCAAATAGCCCACTAAGTATATCAGTATGATTTTGCAGCATAACTTTGAAATTTTTCTTGGGACATAAAATTTTCTATGATTTTTTTATCACAATAATACAAAATATGGTAGTAGGTCACATTAAGAAGAGGTTCTTTAGAAACTGGAATCCTCTCTGCATATTAATAGAGATAATAGGTACTGGAGTGAAGTCTCAGTGGCTAAGAGTGCATAATGCTCTTGAAGAGTACCTGAGTTCATTCTTCCAGCACCTGTACCATATAACACAAACCACCTATAACCCAATATAGCTCCAATGGGATCTGGTAAGTCTGGCCTCCATGACAACTGGCGTTCACATATACAGACACCATGTATCCATAATTAAAAATAATTAATTAAAATCAGAGTACTTAGTTTTCCCTTAGTTAGCCCTACACTTAATTATCCTGACAACTTTATAAGGATAAGTAGATTATAAGAGTTTTTATATTTATACCATAGAACAGTATTTGTTAAACACTGGCTATCATGATTGTATGAGCTGTAATTATTGAAATTTTTCATGTGTAACCAACCTTCAAGCTAATTTCTGAGAAACAACATGTGTATTTCCGGTATGTTCAATCATTACCAAGGACATACACACACAGAAGCACACACACACACACACACACACACACACACACACACACACACACACACACACACACACACACAGAGTCTCACCACACTATTCAAGTTAGCATTGAACTCCTTGACTCAAGCGTCCCTTTTGCCTCAGTCTGCCAAATAGCTGGATACATAAGAAGAGATCCCCATACCCAAACTACCACCAAATATTTATTAGACCACTTACTATGTATGAAGCTAACAATCCTAATACAAAAGGATAACACTTGACCTTGGGAGACTTAAAATCTAGTTAACATATCATATAAATATTAAATTTAAATATTTTTACTTGTTTAAATATCACTCTTTTGTTAAACTTTGAAGTAAATAACTCTCTTATTTGTCTTTTCTCTTAAATGTATCCTAGAATGTTTACATATAAGACAAGATTTCAAATTGGTATGAAACTAAAATAACCTAACAAAGCATAGTATGCCAATTACTTTTCTAACTTCCAAAATAAAATTTTAATTAATTAACTAATATTTATTCCCTTTTGATCTTTATTGAATACTGCCTGCCATCTATGTGAATTTAGTGGCTAATGGAAGCATAAGAACTATAAAAAGAGAAGTTCCTTGTTTGATGGACTACTGCAGAGATGCATGGATGAATGGGAACTTTATACAAATGAAAGATTGAATGAATAAATGAATGAATGAATGAATCAATCAATTATTCCTTAAAAAAGAAATTATATTTGGATAATGAGAGAAGCTAAGGGAGTTCATGTTGAAACTTGGTGGAACAAGTAGTATGATGAAGAGCTTATCATTGAGTGAGATAAAGATAAAATATATAAGGAGAATGAGCAAAGCATTTTGATGGTAATGTAATGGGCATACATATATATAAATTTGAACCAGAATAATGAAGGGAATAAAGGATCAAATAAAACTATACTATCTACAAGTAGATGAACCTTGAAAATTAAAAAGAAAGGACTTCATTTGGTATTCATGTTTAAACAGAAATGAAAAATATTTAAGATAATTTAAGATATCATAGCTAAATATATATATATATATATATATATATATGTATATAGTATGTGGAGAGAGATATTTTATGATTGATAGTCAATACTAGATTATTCAGTTTCTACAATCCTTACTAGAGAACATTTTAGAACAATTCAGCAATGAAGATAAATTCTAAAAAAATGGAAAAAAGATTTGAAGTGACAACTCCAGTGGGTCAATGAATATTCCACATACTTAATATATAGATCTGTATCTCAGTGTCAAAACATAAGGGTAAAGAAAAGACAGTTGTATGGGTGTTAGTAAAGATAAATGTAATGGAAATGGTAAGTGAATGCATAGGAATATGAATGGAGTTCAACACAACAAAACTATGTCTTACCTGTTCAGAGTAATGTTTCAATGATGTGATATGTTTAATGAGATGACTTTTCAGACTGGAAAATTCTGACATGCAATCAAATGGTGGCCTGCCAGGGAAGGGTGACAAAGATTCTATCAATGTGAATTTTTTTGAATACTGTGTCTTTATTCCTTAGGAAATTGAAACTTATAATTTAAAATACAGAGCATTTTAGATAAAAAGTGCAAATGGCTAAATTCTAGAACAACACAGTATTATATCAAGCATGTAACAAATTTATGTAGAAACTAATAAATGTGATGTTTTTACAATCTAAAAGCAGGAAAGATGGTAAGAACATAATTGGGTATAATAAGTCCCATGTTCAAATCATTGTAAAAAGAAAGATAATAGGTTTATCTTCTAATATTTCCTTTCTCTTGACTTATTATACAAATGATTGATTATATAAAAAACTAAATAGGAAAAGGCTAAATATAAACTACCTGTATTATTCACATGTAGATGAATCTGAAAAAAACTGATTTTTATTGGTATTCACTTTTAACATAAATGAAAAATGTATTTAAGATAAATTAAGATATCATAGCTAAGTGAAAAGCTGGGGTTTTAGATATAAAACATATCATTTAACCTTCTGCTATTGGGAGGCCTGAAAGAAATGAAAACAGAAAAATATATGGTTTTGTGGGGAAATTATCCTCTACTTCATCTGAATAATGGGTATAAGGTGAAGTGAAACTCCCTTTGCACATATATGACCTTGTATTCAAAATGCCTGCAATTATCTTTCAAAAATGAATAATAATTTTAGGTTGTTTCTATAAAACAAATAAAGTACTATAGTTCTGAATTTGTATGTATTCCCACCATGGACCTTAAAATTTTCTTTATAAATCAGAAAGAAAAAGAAAATTTATAGCCTCCTCTAAATTTTAGATTACAATGACTGGTGTTTGAACAAATGCCATTTTGAAACCTACTTCTAAAGATTATAGAATGGGAAAAAAAACTAGAGTTACCTCATTACTTAAAAAGATATAATAAAGAGTTAACTAGAGGTATAATTAAATTTATAAACTCATGTGTTAGAAGTCATTTTTGAGGATCTATAGGACCATCATCAAAACTCTTATCAAGGATCAAATGTGGTCCAAATTCTTGGGTCATTTGATACCACTGATTTTTAGAGCCAAAAAATTTCAAAAAGTGGGATCAATTCATAGTTCTACTATATCTCTTAATATACACCATAAACTTGGTCAATTTATATTTACTTAAAAATATAAATTAGGGTAATTATACTTTGATAAGTGGTCCTCAATTACTATATGCTACCCCAAAATGAATTTTTATATTTTTCTACCTTAAATCAGCGGAACTACTTACATTTTAAATGACAAATGGAATATAACATAATGATATGAGCATCACCAATATATTCTATGGTTTCCATTTGTTATCACAACAAAAAAACTTTTAAAAATACAAACCTTCTACAATAAACTTTAAGCTATATCTTGTTACCAATAGTATAGTATTAAAATGATGTTCTATCTTATAAGCTTGTAGTGCTTATAAAAGAATTCTTTCATACACTGAAGGTCATTGGAGATAGTTCAAGTAACTCATTAATAAAGGCTAAATATTTTATAACTCCATCCCCAAACAGAGTAAGAAATTCTTCATGGGTAGAAGTAAGAGAACCAGATTTTATCCTTTTGTTCATAATCATTAGTTTTATTTCACTAGTATTTTTTTTATTAATACAGGCTTTTAGAAACAGGACTAACTCATGTTAATTAAAATTCATAGTTTAATTAATACACAAAGAAAGAACTTTTTGCTGCAAAAAGGCCAGATATGGTGATTTACTAGTTTGGTGTAACTTCTGAGTCTTCCTCAAATACTGTATAATTCTAACTTCATTTTGGAAGTGTGAGTGTAATTTAATCTATAAAGAGAACTCAAGGGAATCTTCATTTAAAAACACTAGTTTTGTTGAATGAATTTTAAAAGTCAGATAGTAAAATATTTATTTAAAGGGAACACTAACTATCTTGTACATCCTAGGAAGATAATCATGGCATCAATAAAATGTCTGTAAACATATTTGAAAGTAAGCATGGAAAAACAATCCATTTTACATCTAAGATTTCTGAGAAGAAATAAAGGGGAAAATATAACTCTGTCATTGGTTTGAATATTAGATGTCAGGAATTACCTTTCCAGAATGTTTAATATGATCTTGGCAATATTAACCAGGTCAAGGATGGCTGTAACAAGTCTAAGAGGTGGCTGTTCATTAGTGCCATGCAGACTATGTGTCAATCTTCTTTCCGATATTGTAACAAGAACACGATCAATAGCACGCTCAAGTAGCTCATTTTCTTTTCCAAATCTGGTAGGCATCTTTTTGATATTCTGAAATTAAAGTTGGAGTTTGGGTACAAGAAATGAAGATGTGTTTTTCTAGAACATTATAAAAATGGAAGGGATCCAGTATCAACATCATTTTGCAAAAATAACAAATGAAAGATGCAAAATTATCAAGAAATTTTCAATCTTTAGACATTTTAAGAGAAATAGTTGTATCACCCAGGGCAGTCATCAAAAAAAGAGAATAAATGCAATAATGTTTTATAATGTTAAAAAATTCAACTACAATTAACACTTACTATTTCTTATACTGATTTAGTATACATAATCCACACCCTGAAAATGTATAATCTGCTGAGGGGATAGGCCATACAACACTATTTTATACTTCAGATAGCTTTGATACAGATCTAAGATATAGGAAATGGGATACTTAATTTCCATTTATGTTAAAGTACTAGTAATAATTCTGTGTAGAATATTGTAAGAACATAATTTAAACATACATAGACTAAAAGATTCTTAATTGGGTTTTTGGTACTTAAATGTATCAAATAAATGTGATTTGCATTAACATGTATACACACACTGCCATTCACTACATTTTTATCCAGAGCCTCATCCAACAGCTATCAGAAATAAGCAGAGAATTGTAATAAAGGCTCCACATGGCCTTCACTTTAGGAAATGTAACTCTAATTTCCATATATAATGTCCAAAAAATAAGTGATCTAGTAAGTGCTGAGAAGATAGGTTTTCCTTTTTGTCTTTCAAAGTCAATGGATCAGGGATCTTTTATTATTTAAGAAACAAGTTTTATGAGGTATTTGGTCCTGGGTCCAATATCAATTATATGCAGTTATTATTTGCATGATTGCTATGAAAGCAAATAATCAGGTACAAGTCTCTTCAATTATTGCTACTGTTAACTAAACCTATAATCTATTATGTGACACATTCAAATTTTACTTTTAACAATCCAATTTAATATCATACACTAACCTTTAAAATTCATCTTATACATTTCAGATATTTAAGCCATTATCTGTCTCATACAAATGAATTTCATTGACATAAGCACACTAATAAAGTATGATACAATTAGGGACTATTTTTCTATCTCTCAAAGGTATTTGCAGTATGAAAAAGAATGTACTAGAAAATTAGGAATCTACATAATGAAAATTTCCATAAATATAAATTTTCCAAATATAAAGCATTAACATATATTTCCTTAGGTTTAGGGTTAGGGTTAGGGTTAGGGGCTAGGGGTTAGGGTTAGGGTTAGGGTTAGGGTTAGGGTTAGGGTTAGGGTTTGGGAAACCCTGTCTCAAAAATCCAAAGTGGGAAAAAAGAATATTCCCGAGGAGGTTTTAGAAAGAAATGTGCTGATTTCTTTCTAAATCAACATATAGTTAAATTATATTCTAAATATTTGTATCTATAGTCTAGTGACTCTTTCAGCTTTAGTCAGAGAAACTTTCTTGTTGCAGTGGGTGGTTATGAATGGAGAGACCCACAACTGGTCAAAGCACTGAAAAAGTGAGAATAAATGACTGTTGGCTGTTCAGATGTAGACAAGACACCATTCTACTTTTCAGTGAAACTATCTTTTTTCCTCGTTTCATATTTATTGTTTTTCTTCTGTTTACTTTAGCCTTGTCTATTTTTGCCACTGATCTCATACTAATAACTAACCATATATTTATTTCCTTTTAATTCATATCCTTAATAACTATTATCTTTTGGGGGGATGTTTCTGATACAGGATTTCTCTGTATAGCCCTAGCTATCCTGGAACTTACTTTGTAGACCAGGCTGGCCTCGAACTCACAGAGATAAGCCCACCTCTGCCTCCTGAGTGCTGGGATTAAAGGTGTGTGCCACCACCACCTGACATAACTATTATCTTAATACACATTATATAATAGGAGTTTTCTATCTCCCGAAAGTCACTCAAGTTCAAAGGACATTGTTTAAAATTACAAAATTTTCATAGAGATCATATATCATCAATTGTTGGTGTTTTGGAACTAGTATTTTTCTGTTGTGTTAAAATTGAGACCAATACCAAGAGAATGTGGGATTAGAGTTTGCCTATTAAGCTACATCCACAGTCAAGTAGAGAACAAGTTTACCTTAGTCCGATTACAGTCTAATTCCACATAAATTTTTTAAAGAATTCAATTTTAAAAATTGGGTCAGTAAAATATAAAAACAAAGATTCCAGCCACTAATTTATTCTCAAATATACATATTTCAATGAAGAAACAAGAAAGAAAATCAAGACAACATGACATCGCTAGAAGCTATAAATTCACAAAAAATGGATTTCAAAATAGTGGATTAGATGAAGCCATTAAGAATTCAAAAGAATGATTACTATAATAGGACATGAACAAATTCCTGAATAAGTAGAATATAGTGGGATAAAATAAATCAATACAGAATGTGAGGAAGGAATTCAATATGAGAGACACTGAAAAAAATCAAACTGAAATTTTACAAATGATAATTTCATTATGCCCAGCAAAAATCTCAAAGGAAATGATCCTTTAAGGAATACATCAAGTAGAAAACACAATACTGGGGCATAAGGAGGAGATTATAACATTGGGTAAATAATAAATACAAAATTATCAGAATGTACAAACAAAGCATTTGAGATCCATGGAACATTACCAAAGACCAAGTTTAAGTATTAGCCACACTAAAGCAACCAAACAACAGGGATTGAGACCATCATTGTCAATAATAGCTCTTCATGGTAATGGTTTCAATTTTTCCAATTTAAAAAGTCAGACTAGCAGATAGGGGAGATGGATTAAGGGAGGAGGTTAAATATGAAAAAATAGTTTTGAATTAATGAAACTATTATTTAAAAAAGAAAACAATTGACAACAAATTCTTGGAAGAATAGAGAAAGGAGAACCCTCATTCACTATTGGTGGGATTACAAACTGGTATAGCCACTAGGATATCAGTGTGGTGAACTTTCAAAAGAGCTAAAGGTACATCTACCACATAATCCAGTTATTACACTCTATGGCATATACCCAAAGGACTTGGTACTCTATGTAGATACTTGCCAATCATATTCATTGTCACTCTATTCATAATATTTAGGAAATGGAAACAACCTAAATTTTTCAGCTAATGAACAGATAATGAAAATATGACATACATTCACAACAGAATACTATCTGTAAAGAAAAATGAAATCAGCAAATTTTCAGGTTACTAGATGAAACTAAGAAAATATTGTACTGAGTTAACCTAGATTTAGAAAACAAAACTCTACATGTTCTCTTTAATTTGTAGAGCCTAGTTCTCAATCTTTAGATTTGAGTATATAACCTAAAGCAACTACAGAAGCCAGAAAGTAGAAACAAACAATGGTGTAGTAGAAAAGAAGAAGTTCACTAGTGGTACAGTAGGACACAGTGCTAGGAAAGGGGAAATGAGAAAAACTGGGCAGGGACTTTAATGGGGCCAGAGTTGTACAGAGGGAAAAAAGAAGATATATAACAGTAATGATGTTTAAAATATCCATAAGGAGACATTATTTCATACACTTAGTTAAAATATGTAATATATGAAATTATTGCTTTGATTTCTGAAGTAATAATTATATTATTTTAAATGAAACTATGCCACATGGGGGTTAATACTCCTCATAAGAACTATATACTATAGAACAAATTCCTTATTACTGGTGTGGGAAACCTCCCTTTAAGCTGTTGTCTGAAGGAGTTCAAGAGATTCTTAACAGAATATAGGCTATTACCCTTGCCCTTGATTGCCTCCTAGAACTTGAAGGTGAGGGTGAGACCCTATTTTTGAAGGCACCACAAACTTAGGACACAGCTCTTGAATGAATCTAGTTGTAAGGAGCCTAAAAAAAAATCCTCTCTGTGGATTAGCTCTCACAATACCAGAAGATGATACACAAGCTGCCAAAAAAGAAAGCACTCAGCAGTCATATCTATATGTAAAGCCTATGAACCACACTATCCCAGCAATATATCCCCAGTACTACAAGCCTGGCATTTTAATATCATAGTTAACCAACAGCAGTCAAATAGGAATTAAGTTCCATTCGGTAGGGAATTCATGCTTGGTGTTGTAAATCTAACCAACTATCCTTGGCTAGAGAGGTCACAGATCCTAGAAGAGAACCTACTATTGCCATTTTCATAAACCAGTAAGATTCCTAATTGTATGCTAAATACCTATCTTTATATTCACAGATAAGCCTTGTTCTGACCACTTATTAATAAGATATCATTTCCCAGTCATAAAGGTCTAATTTAACTATACTTAAAATATAAGCTAAGTCTATAAAACTTAAATTTAACTCATGTATTTTTAAATGATGAAAGTTTAAAGTCACAAAGGTCTATTTCAAACTAACAAAATATTTATACCACTCAGTCCATCCTGTAAGCCATTTACAAAGGTATAGCTTTTATTACAAAAAGGGATTTTTCTCTAACTAAAGGCAAACTTAAATGCTGAGATACTAAACAGACAGCCCTCAAATGCTCAGTGATCTAGAGAATATGGCATTTAAAATGTTTTGTTAAAGAGCTTTTTATAACAGAAAGATAGGCCAGCTGCTGGCCCTACCCCATTTCCTCCAAGAAGACTGGGCACTGAAGAAACTTCATCTCCAGTCAGTGACAATGCTATCACTGAGCAACCCTGCCCTTCACCTCTACTGCTACAAGTTATTCCAGACCATGGACAAGATGACAGTGGAATCGACTTTCTCTGCATTGCTTGGGCCAATGGTAGGCGAGTCTTCCTATAGTCTGTAATCAACAGGTAACATGCTATCAGCAAGAAGGCAGGTGTCCTGCAGCCGGCTACTATGGATGGAGGACCTTGGGGGTGGCTGTCCATGCAGCCTACTGGCAAGTCTCTGTTATACTTTAATCATTAATTCAAGTAAAATCTTATCCTTCTCAAGAACTCTGATGCTTTTGACGGCTGGTAGTCTTGCCATCTTAAAGCAAAACAGATCCCAGGAACAGGTATTTTAGGGTTTATCTATGTGAAGATAGGAAAGCATAAGATGTATGAAGGTCTGAGAATGTAGTTACAAAGGTCTAAGAATGTAGTTATGAAAGTCTGAGGATGGAAAGGTCTAACATGGTGGATAAATGCAAGTTATGAAGGTCTGAGAATGTAGTTATGAAGGTCTGAGGATAGAAAGGTCTAACATGGTGGATAAATGCAAGTTATGAAGGTCTGAGAATGGAAGGTCTAAGATGGTAATGTAAAGTGTATGAATTAAAGTTATAAAGGTCTGAGGATAAAAATGCTTAAGAGATGATAAAGTGAGTTGAGACATTCAAAAGAATGAAATATGTTCCTGATTTCTCTATTTCTCATGCTACCGTTCATAGTCAGTTCTACAATACCACTGCATGATCATAAATACTAGGTCAAGATTAAAATGATTTTCATTGTCCTAAAAAATGTCAATTTTAAAATGGTAATGCTTTCAGCCAAGTTGCTTCTAACATGAATATGTTGCTAATGCGTCTAATACTTATGTTTCCACAAACTAAGGATTCTTAAAAGTTCCAGGGAGCTGAATTGGATCCAAATAAACAGGTCCAAGAGGCATCAGGGAGTTCTGTACAGCTTGGACTGCAATGAAACAACCAGCTACCCCAGGATGTGGCAGCACCCCAACCTTCTCGGGTCCCCCAAAATGGTCGACACCCCCCACATGAGCAGGAAGCAGTCTTGAGAATTCGATGCCCTTATTCCTTAACCTGCCATGTCTAACACCCCACCTTTTAAAATAATAAGTAGAGGTGGGAATGGAAAAAAAAGATGAAAAAAGAAAGCTAAGAGACAAATAATGTAGGCATCCTTCAGTATCTGGGAATGGTTTCCACTGACAACCAAAAAGGAAAATGGACTCATCTCTATAATTCCAAGGAACTTGATTGTTCCAACAGTCTGAATAAACAAGGCAATATTTCTCTCATAGAACTTTATTATTAGCCTACTAAGAGTAATACTTGACATATGCATTACAGAACACTTAGTAATAAATTAATATTGTTGCAAGCCATCAAGTTTCTGGTAATTTAGTAAACAACATTAGACATATACTTGGAGATGCTTGTTTCAGGGTTACTACTGAGATAAGACACTTTGCCATCATTTCCATATGCCAATCCCCTGTACCATAAACTCTACATTCCTTAGCTACCTTGACATTTCTAATTTCCATATTTGTAGGTTAATTCATTTCATAAGAATATATTAAAAGTTTCCCAGGGAGAGGTGTTATATAATGCCATAAATAACCAATAATAAACACTCCATCCAACATACAGTTCTTTGTTTGCCTCTAGGCAGAGATATTGGCTGCATAATTTTAATAATTGCTTCTTTTCTATACTTATTTTCCTCTGTATGACTAATGTTGTCTACCACCTTAATATACTTAGTAATACCCAGCACTGGCTACAGATTCTTATTTAATCAATGAAACCAATAACTTCCTAGAAAACTACTAAAGTTGACTTTTATTGATTTGCTAGAGGCAAACTGTTAAATTATAATGAGTTCTACAAACAATTTCTTACATTATTAAAAATAAAACCTGGGGTCTGGTGCCAGGGTCTGGCCTGTATCAGACCCACGCTACAGAGGCCATCTATTCCGGACTGATGTCTTTGGGGCTGAAATCAGAACCAGCTGAACAAGCCGGGGTCCATCCCTGAATGGGGGAGTGTGGATTGGGAGAGCCTAGCTTCCCAGCAGCATTAAAAATGAGATGGAGACATCTTGTCATCTCAGGAGGGCTCTCAGTCCATGCTGGAGACTGGAGTGCATGGTTTATTCAAGCACCCTCTTAAATAGCTTTCCAACAGTGGGGGTGATAGCAAAAGACATCTATTATCATGTATAAAGCTAATATCAAATATTTCCTTTAATCTTGGAAGGTAGTCTTAGAATCCACATATACAAGCCCCCTGACACTCTACCAGGCACGTCTGGCTAGTCGCTTACTAGTTTCTAGGCACATTCTGCCAGCCCCAAGATGAGTGTGTGTCCACTCAGGGGCCTAGGCCTATTGTTGAACAAACTAGGAACCATTCCCCACCAAGACCAGGCATCTGAAGGTAATCAGCCAGCAATTTGAAAGACAATGGGAGATTCAAGCTCCTGGGATCTGAGCTGAGGTTTGCACCCCAAAATATCATAATTGATATTTTTGGGCCCTGACAGTCTGGTGAGATACTTCAGTTGGTAGAGTACTTTCCTTATGAACAAAAGGGCTTAAATTCTAGCCCCAAAATATACATTAAAAATAAAAGCTTGGTGGCATGCTCTTAAAATCTCAAAACTGGGGAGGCAGAGACAGGTGGAACTCAGAGGCACACAGACCAGCCACTTTAGCCTGCTTGATAAATTGCAGGCCTATAAGAGACCTTGTTCCAAACAAAAGGGAGATGGTATTTGAGGAATGACACCTGAGATTGTTCTCTGGAATCCTCATGCATGCACACATATGTACCATGTATTTGCATATACATGAACCTACATACATACAAACACACATACACATACAAGCACAGACACAAAAATGTAATTAAATAGGTCCTACAAAAAAGATAATATAACATTATCAAAACCGACCACTTCTTTATTGTTTTAACATACTTAGCTATTTGTTGTTTCTAAGATATTTTCTTTCATCTGCTGTACTAATATGATGGTATGCTATTCTACTTCACTTTCCAAGTCTATCATAAGTAGTTTAAATTCAGCCATAGAAGAAGTATTTATATGAAATTAAAAAGCATGACAAATTAAATCTTTATTATTTTGCTGGTTGTGCAGATTTATGAAAATAATCAATATTAATGACAAATTTAACTTCAAAATATGACATTTTGATCTATTATTAATAGAATACAAAGATAAAGCATTATTCTGAATTTTAAAAATTCATTTGAATAAAAATGTGATTCACATTATTGATGGAGTGAATTTTTATCACATATAAATAACTTCATTTTTGCTCATTAATTGGAACAAAATCTTACTAAAATTTCTGAAGAAATTACATTGATCAGCTGTAAGTGTTAGCTACATTAGGTCAAAAAAATCAATGAAAACATTACCACAGTATCAGTTGGGTATATGTATTTATAGTAAATAATACTGTATATTTCATTATTATTTGTAATAATTATACTATACTCACTTCATGCTATTAGTATATACAGTATTTGTCAGTTGTCTACAAACCACACACACACACACACAAACACACACACACACACACACACACACACACACACACACACACACACACAATATGCATGCTTTTTCCAGATGTGCAATTCTTAAACTACATCCAATGCAACACTGCTTTATACATTCACTCTTCATTTATTTTCCTATAGAGTGTGTGTGTGTGTGTGTGTGTGTGTGTGTGTGTGTGTGTGTGTGTGTGTGTGTGTAAGTCAGAGTTTTGTCACATCATTTTATTTTTAGACAGGGACTCTTACTCAACTTGAAGCTCAACATTTTGACTACACTGGCTGGCTGGCAAGTGAGTTCCTGAGCCATCTTCCCACTCCTTCACTCATATTTTATAATTCATCAATACAACAAAAATAAATGCAATATTCCTGTCACCTAAAAATGCTTCACCTTTGACTTGCCATGAAAATTTTAAATTTTCCATAAAGTTTGGGAATAACCAAAACATGAACAAAAAAACAATCTACAAAATGATTTATACATAAAACTCAACAATGTTTTGTTTTTTCTTTTGACTTAGGAGTTGAGGAGTTAGAACACTATGTTAAAAGTTAAAAGTGGACTTCTCCACAACTTCTATTCTTGGAAGTACAAAGCATTACAGATATCCACAAAAATTCTCCAACTAATCTTCCATTACATTCATACAGCTAAGGTTTCACTATGTACCAAACATCTGTTTTTTTTTTCTTACCTCTGTTCTTTTGCTCCGGTTTTATTTCTTTAACTTAGGATGATTCTACCTTACAAACTCCTTTTTGGGAGGTCTTATTCTCATATTGTTCTACAAACTAGATTGAACTTGACATCTTCTCTAGGAATGTTTTTGTAATTTTATTTGACTGGTTTTAACCTGATTTGCTCACTTGAAAATACAGATATAGATGATATATAGATATATAGGTGTGTATGTGTGCATGTATGTGTTTTATACATATACTAAGAAAACATCTAGTTATATAGAACCCTTAAACAACTTTTTAAGACTAAAATCATATGAGTATCCATAGCAAAGTATATATTAATACATGCATAGATTTATATATTAGTGTTTTACAGTAATAAAGATATAAACAAAGACTCAATATTTTGCTATTATTGTTGCCATTATAAATTTTTACTATGGCTTGCCCATCCTTTTCTCTTCATTCATATCATCTGATATTCACAGCAAACAACAAATAGAGGACTTAGTTGCCTGAAGTGAAGTAAAAAATAAGCATGCAGAAAAGATAAATGGAGAGCTAGAATTAAGGACAGGCACTAAATCTAAAAGGTGCCTTTAATAATAAATTTGGCAGTCTAAGATTCATCTGCTAGAATTCTGAGAAAGAAATAGTTCCAAAGAGGTTAAACCAAAGAAAAGATTACACTAGATCAGTGGTTCTCAACTTGTGGGGCCGTGACCCCTTCTGGGGTTGAATGATCCTTTTACAGGGGTGGCATATCAGTTACCCTGCATATAGACACTTCCATTACAATTCATAAAAGAAAAACAACAACAGTTATTAGGTAGCAAAGAATACAATCTTTGGCTGGGATCACCACAACATGAAGAACTGTATTAAAGGGTTGTAGCATTAAGAAGACTGAGAACCACTGCTCTAGATTAATTATATAAGACGAATAACTTTATGTAACAGAAACAACAATGATGGTAACAATAAGAAGACTTGAGAAGAGGAAAATGAGGTAAAATTGTGAATTGAAGGAACAGGTGGACAGAGACAAATAGCAAATATGGCAAACATTTATTAAGTGCTATAAAGAAACAAAACAATCCTAACATTAATGATCAGTTATTACTTATAAGACGTTTTTCAACACTGTCATGTCCACTTGCAAATGAAACTACATAAGTTCTGAGACACATTTGTGCAAAAGGTCACACAACAAGTAATTTTCATCTGCAATTTAAACACAGGCAGACAGACTCCAGAACACACTTTCTAAAACTCTATGCTGAATAGAGTCATCATTTATTTAGACTTAAAGTCATAGTTTATTTGATGTTTCCATATACTAAACTAATTTCATGTACCCAAACATATCCCTAAATTAAAAATAAATACTGGATAAAATAGTAAGATAATTCCAAATAAAATAAGCATAAAAATACTTTGGCAAAATTTCACTTAATGACCCTAATATGACATTTATTTATGTTTTCCATTAGAAATTACTGTAGACATTTAAAAGTAAGCAATGATAGTAGGTTAAAAGTAATAAAGACCAGAAACGATGTGAATTTCCAAGATTATCTGACATTGGGACAAAGAGAATAATAAAAGAAACACTTCATAAGATAAGCTACATTAAAGATATGGCCTTATTAAATTTGTATTGTGAAACATCACATTTTCTAATTGAACACTTAACATATCTAAATTAAGCACACCATGGATGACACTTAAATGCTTTTTAAAATCCTGAAAATGTGAATTACTACATTCATATATACTGTCTTTAAGTCTATGTACAAATAATCTTTAAGAATAATTGTCTACTTGCTTTGTTTATTCATATTAATAATTCTGTTCTGTTAAGTACAGTGATAGAAAATGGACCGAGTAATAACCTTTTGATGAAATACCACCTTGTTTAATAGTTCCTCTGTATTTTCACTTGCTGTGTACGTGCACGTGTGTGTATCAAGGTCATGTTAATGATAAAAATCCAGTAAACATATACAGTGATTACAAAAATAAAAAGTAAATCTAAAATTTCCATGGCTTAATGTTTTATATTTTGTACCAAAAGGCAAAGCAATATGTTTTGTCCAGGAGTCATTGAAATAATCTTGAATGCTATAATGTCATTATATACTCTATTCTCTAAATCTCTAAATCTCTCTTACTCCCACCCCCTCACACGAGAGAGAGAGAGAGAGAGAGAGAGAGAGAGAGAGAGAGAGAGAGAGAGAGAGAGAGAGAGAGATTGATCAGTACAGGTAAAAGAGAGATAGCAATATACCAAACATCCATGACATCCAAAATCCCAGGACCTAAACAGATGGAGTGCTAGAACTTTTGCAGAAACAGTATTAACTGGTATTTATGTAGCATGAACCAATTAGTCATCCAGATGTTTTCCATCTGGGTATCTGACATAGTGAAAAGATCCCATTTGACTCACATTTTTCCACATTAAAAGCAGCTGTTAATAGCAGAGACCCTGAAACATCTTATTAACTATATATTCACCATGAAATTATAAAGCATATTATATCTATATCACTATAATTAAATCCTTAACATTGTAAAAAGTTATTTTCTTTACTTTACGTCAATAGATTGGTTTTTATTGTCATTACCATTTCTTTCTTACCTGGTTTTCTTTTGACATAGCGTTTTCTTCAACTTTACCCTAAAGGTGTGAGGAGGGGGGAAACAAGACAACTTATTAACAAAACAAATCCAAGAAAGAAACAGAATTTTAAAAAGAGTTTACAATAAAGATAACATGAAATGTGGCAGTCCAAACATTTAAGTACTATTTCTACTATGCTATACACATACACATATACACATATTTATATATTATCAGCCGATACATTCATTAACAAATGAGACTATATTCATATTTTTAAATATTAAAAATGTTTACATTCTGAGAAAAATGCAAATTATCCTTAATTGACAAAATTTCCAGCCCCAGATTTTGACATCTCTTTTGTTTAAGATTACTGCTCCTGCTTCTGAAATGCCATGTGTATGTGTTTAGTTCCCACTCCCATACCCAGATAAAATTCACCTGAGTCTGTAGATGTGAGCCTTTGGTAATCTTATCTCTCGAGAAAGAAAACCATTATGTTTGTGTTCCTTGTCCAAATATAAGAAAAACTATTTAGAAGTAACAAGAAGCTTTGGGAGACTGATCATGTCATCTTATAGTTAGCAAGTAGTAGTGAAAGAAGGGAATGGTAGGCATAGTCAGGCACATGTCTTGCTATTAATAGAATGACATTTCCAGCAGCTGTCCAAATAGTTCAAGTCCCCCATCACAACTGTAACTTACCTCGGAGTCTATAAAATTAACCAGCCATCAATTCTGGAATTTAAATAGCTATATATATTTGGAAAAGTTTCTACTCTATAGGCTGTATGAGTAATAAATCACCTATAAGATAATATATATATTTTTTTTGTTCTCAATACAGTCTTCTACTTGGAACCAGATATTTATGCAAATACTTGATCGGGCATTAGTTTTGCTATCATGTATCTTTCGTCTTTACATTATGCTTTAATTTCTATTAATAGGACTAGAAAAAATAGATGTGGAAGGCAGGCCAAAACAAGGATTTATTTAGACTGCAAGGTTGTATAATGCTTTCAGAATTTTTTTCTTGCAGAATGTTAGAGAATAGAAGGATAGGAAAGTGAAGCTTAATCATAAAGATAAAATACTTACAATATAGTTATTACATATGGAAATAACTATGTGAATGTGTATGTGAAAATGTTATATTGGAATTCATCATTCTGCATAACTTTTATATATTAATTTTAAGAGGGAAAGAATGAACAGAATGAAACTAAGTTGCTTTAGGAGAGAAGGTTTAACAATTGAAAAGCAAAGATTTTAAATATATTTCAACATAATGATATAAAGAATAAAAAGAGGGTTAATATAATGACATAAAAATGAAAAAAGGATTAAAAGAAAAATATGCAATATTTTATAACATGAAATTAGTCATGACTATGGTATCAAAGATTATGTACGCTTTACATTCGTAAGTAATTTTAACAATCATTTTCATATGTAGATTCTTCCCACTACACTTAAAGAAATGTTTTGTTCATTGTAATGTTTCTCAAAAATTTCCACTCATTAACATATTGCTATGGGATACTCAGTAAATAAATAATACTAGGTTTATTTTTTCCATTAAATCTCTTTGAAGTTGTTGAAATCTAACTCCATTGTACTGGGAAAGTAAAAAACCAAATGATACTTTCATGAAAACTAAGAATGTGCTAAGAAAGGTTTACAATCCTGATATGGAAAATACTTTTCACTGTGTTCTTAGATAACTTTCAAAGCTAAGCTCACTGGTGGTAAATTAATATGAATAAAGCTGAATCTTGAGACCAAGTCAGTTACTAATCTTTTCTTCCACTTGCTGAGCAATAAACCATCTGCTTTGTCATCATCTAAGTCACATTCCATTCTTCTAACATAGTTAAAATTTATAACCATTTGTCATAGCAACTTGGGACTTAGGCAACAGAATATGTTTTAAAGAACATTGTGCAGTAATCTCCACATTTCACAGTGTTGAGTAGGGGAAGAACAGACTCAATATTTTAAAATACTGCTTCCCTAACTGATTTAACTGGAAATTGTTTGTGTCCTTTATTAAACAGATCTACCAAGAAAGTAAGGGAAGAATGTTTTCATACTTTTACCTAATAACTCAAGATTAGGAATACAACAAAGTAAAATTTAAAATGTCTAATGTTTTACTGAAAACTTCCAAATTTATGAAAAAGCATACAAAACAGTCTAATAACGGTAGAAGCAACAAATTGTTCCACTTTTATAATTCCAAAAATTCCCAACAATATAAAAGTCTATACAAAAATAATAGCCCATAGCTTATAAAATTTTCTGTACTGCAAAGCAGTATAGAACTAATAGAAAGTGATGTATCCTGCCTTATATCTGAGCAGTAACTTTATCTGTGAATAAATGTAAAAATAAATACAGAAATACATTAATATTCAGTAACAGAAAACTCAACTATTTGCCATTCCAATGTGGGTGTTTTGATATATGATTATCAATCATTCATTTGATTTTTTGTCTTTGAAGAACATTTCTTATGGATTATATGCTAAAAATTACTTTTATTAGAATTGATGATCATTTATAATTTTTTGCAAGTTTACACAAACTTTCTAAATTTCATTGGTAGTAATTATGGAGAGCTGTGATACAGAAATATTTTATCCTACTGTTCCATCCCAGAAAATGAAGCTTTGCTTCTCTGAGATTAGACCCTGTCACAGAGCCATATTCCTACTTACAATGACATTACTTCTTCACTATTGTCTGTAATTATTTTCACAGGAATTAAAATTTAATTATGTAACATGTAATTTTCATTAGCTGAATGGTAAAAAAATGAAGTGAAAACCCATGGATGCATATCCAAATCAATTTATGTTCATACTGTCAAATGCATGTGCATCCATCAACATAAATTAATAGTATCAGTAATCTATTGCTTGTTTTGATACTCTTCTTGCCTAAAACTGTCCCTTGCAATAAACTTAAGCAGAAAATTCAGTAATAAAACTGGCAAATGCAATAAAAATAGACTTCCTATTTTATGCTTCAATGTCATATATTCTAACCAGAATATGGAGAAAATTATTAAAAAATGTTTATTTTTTTTAAAGTGGAACATTTATTGCATCAAACAATTAAGAGCACTAGTACCCACATGCCACAGTTAACACAACCATTGTCTCTGCCACAGGTGCCAGGTGGGACATCCAGTCAGGAGCCCTTGTTGATGCCCGCCTTAAGGAGTTAACATCCACGATGCCTGTCATCTTTGCTAAAGCCATAACCGTGGACAGACAGGAAACCAGACACACCTATGAGTGCCCCGTTTACAAAACCAAAGTGAGAGGCCTCACCTACGTGTGGACTTTCAGGCTAAAGAGCAAAGAAAAGATAGCTAAGTGGGTGCTGGCAGGTGTGGCTTTACTGCTAGAGGCATAAACAGCCTTGGTACTGCAACTTATGTTCTTCCCATTTCAACCACAGCATGTTTTAGTAACAGGGGTGTGCATTCTTTTTGTTAGATCATTATTCTTTCAGAAGGGAGAATAGTAGTACTTAAACAAAACACTAAACATCTACCTGGGATATATACTCGTTGATTTTAGCTTCCTCCACCATACCCACCCAAAACACCATTTATCTCTTACATTTCCCTAAGTCTCAAAAACACTGCAGTAAGGGTTCTATAAAAAAAGTGAACTCTCTTTAAAAAAATATTTAAAAAATGTAGAAGCAGCAGGCTCCAGGCAGGTCCTAAAGGAAGAGGCAAGCATACCGAGGCCTCCAGTGTCTATAACTCGGTCCGATTTTGTTGTCTTTTAATAAAAAGGACACCATACTCACAGTGTGTGGTTAATTGCACTTGATAGCTTAGAGGAACATTCTTGAATATAAATGTTCTAATAACCTGGAATTCAGTATCTCTAGAGCAGGATAAACTATTAGGTTGGAGCTATGGTCACTCAGGAGCCTCTGTAAAGAGGAGGAGTGACTGTGGGGGGAGCTGAACGTCTTCTCTGTAACTTATCTGAGCTTTAACTCTGCCCCATTTCAATTGTGCTTTTTAGAATCTTCAGCAGGTATGTATACAGATTCCTCTACTTTACTATTTTTCCTGAGAAATCTTTTTTAAGCATATAAACTTTTTTTTTTTTGGAAAATTGTCTTAGAAACAGTAAATTCCAGGAAGCAAGCTTCTGAGAAGTTCAGCTCTAAGGCTAGGCACAAACGGCAGACGTCTCTAGTGGGACTCTGGTACATCTGAGAGTTCCTTCTCCTCTCGCTGGTCGTCGTCTTCTAAAGCTGCTTTTGTAAGCTCTCCAGGTATTCCTTGACATTATTATAACCATAAAACTTGGCCAGATGAATGAGAATTCCAGTGGCACAGCGACCATCTCACTTCCGGCAGTAACTGCAATTGCAAATCCCATGGCAAGGAGGACAGGTCCACTCCGGATCCAGCAACGCTGTCCGCACATCCTCCCCGTAGCGATTGCGCAGGCACGGCCCACAGAACTGTCCCGTACACCGCCACAGCCCTGGTTCCGGCTGACACTGGTGGCAGGTGTTACCCAGCACTTTGTCGTACACTTTATCACGGGCAGTTATGGCAATATTTTCCAAGTTTTTTCAGTGATGTCTTCTACTGAACGGTAAGAAGAGACTCGGTGATGTCGTCTATACTTCTGGCATTTCCCCCCCACTAATTGTCTTCCTTCTTCGGAAACTGTAAAGCTCTTCGGTGAGCTTGGCGGCGGAGAAGGCGAAGTTTTCCAGGGCAAACTTCTCCGGGGGCCGTGCGCTCCGGGTTGGGTTTGTGCGCCGTATGATCTGTCCCTCTGAGAAGGCCCATCGCGACGTTCTCCTCTTAGAAGCTGAGGTTGGGTTCGCATGGGGAAGAAATCTGGCACCGAGTTCAATTCCACCAACAATTGAGCGAGCATGGCCTCATTCTCTTTGATATTCCTGGCCCTTTTCAGCAGAGCATCCGAATTCTCCTGGCCCTCAGCCTTGGAGTCATCCTCGGACTGGGAGGCTGTGTCTTCCCCTTCCTTGGCCTGTCTGCAGCTTTTCTCTCTTCCAAGATCAGTCTGCTGTCCAAGCGTGAGCTGTTTTTACCTGGTGTTTTCGCCAGTTTTTTGGTGGAGAATTTTAAGGCTACTCGAAGACCAAAACTGCTTCAGGTGGACCTGCCTCTTCTAGGTACCGCCTCCTCTTCATCGTCTTGCTCCTCCTCACTCACCACAGATGCTTTGCCACTATCACTCAGCTCTGACTCCAAGAGACTCAGCACACTCTCTGTAAATCCTTCAAAATCTTCAGCTTCTGAATCTGTGTCCTCTATGAAAATCCTCCTTAGCTTGTCAGTGAGGTATTTGGAATGGAAACACACATCCTGTTTCTACAACTCCAGCGAGTCCAAACTCTCGAAGCTCTCTGACAGAGTTTCCATGGGAACATCATCCTGGAAACCCATAAACTCTTAATCGTCAATGGGAGCATTGAAGATGTCCGCTACTTCTTTGGGGATCAGGGGGTGCATAGCCAGCTCCATCTTCCCTGCCGGGCTCGGCCTGCGCCCTGCATGCGGCCACCTGGGCTGGCGCTGCCCCGAGCACGCAGCGCGCGCCGAGTTTGCCTTGGAGCAGCGCACTGAGTGCGGACAGGGGACCACGGTGCACCGTGCGCTGCGTGCAGCCTCACACGGCCCTCCGGGCCATGCGCCCGCACCTGGGTCTCGCCACCTGCGGTCCCTCGAAAAATGTTTATATTTAAGAAGGATAAATTTCATCCAAAAGCAATAGCATATTCAAATCTATTTAGAACTTGATCTTTTAGAATCAAAGTATTTTTAAACCTGTTCAATGAAAACTTGGGGAATCATTTAAATTAGTCTAGTAAAGGAAGATCCTCAATAAATACTTGCTGACCAACACGTATATTTTACCACGAAAAAAGTTCTCTATTAATAAAATATTCATTTTTCATCCTTTTAAAGCAGTGTTAAGTGTGCCCTTATGCACTATTTTTTAAGTTTCAGGTTTGGTTTCATTATAAAATGGTAATTCTAATTCTAAGTGAGGAGACAGCTATCTAGATCATCATGTGAAACATTGAAATTTGAACAGAGGTATCCCATATTGGTGAAAAAGGATACTTCTACAAGATAATTGGTTACTAAGTGAAATTCTCAGGGCCAACCACAATTTCTCTTCCTGTGAGTTACTGGTCCCTGAAGCATCAGATGGTTTATTGCTATTGCTGTTGGTCATCATCAT
Organism: Cricetulus griseus; assembly: GCF_003668045.3. Taxonomy (NCBI): domain Eukaryota; kingdom Metazoa; phylum Chordata; class Mammalia; order Rodentia; family Cricetidae; genus Cricetulus; species Cricetulus griseus. The sequence continues at coordinate 60,031,683 of NC_048604.1, forward strand.
AACTAGTAGGTAAGACTCTATTACTGAAGACATACTGCACTTTAGTTGTAGAACAGAGATAGTAATGTTTAACTGAACAGAAATCTACCTCCTTGATGGCTAATTTTCATAGTACTGAGAAGTGTTATTTGGAGCTGTTAGGGTAGAAAAACATTTATGCTCTTTTCTAACACTGGACACTGTATGCTGCAATAACAACCTTCCAAGTAAGACATCGGCATTGTTGCAATAGTGGAAAACATTTTTATAGAGGTAACCAGATCCTCTCTTGATTTTATTTGATGTCTGGTCTGCAGAAAGGAATTCATGCCTGGTACTATAAAAAATGATGGTCAAAAAATATGACTAGATAAACCACAGTTCCTAAGGGAAAACCTATTACTATCATTTTACTTAAGAGTGATGATGTCAAACACCATTATAAATATTTATGTTCATATCCATAAATTAATGCTTCTCTCAACCTTGGTCAGAGAAGTTTCTATTGCAAAGAATAGTACTTAACACTCAGATTTATAACTGTTCAAAATACTGAGAATAAGTAACTGTGAGATTCTCAGCTGTTGATGGAACATCCTTATTAACCTTCCCTAAAGGCTCTGGGAATACCACCAAAGAGGGGTAGAAAGAATGTAAGAGCCAGGGGATATAGAGAAATGTTGTTAAAGGGTGGCCTCTGGATATGACATGACTGATACACATGTGTATTCATAGCAGCAGAGACTCCCTGCACAAGACATCCACAATATTAAGAGATCAGCATAGAGGGGCAAGGGATTCTTGATGTCACATTCCCAATTAAAGAGCTAATGACACTTGATGGGTGCTGATGGATAGAGAGTTACTTTTTTGGGAGAGTGTGGCCATTGATTGGTTGTTCATGCTACAGTGCATGACTCAACACACATATGCATATGGTCAGCAGTAACTAGAATTAATGAGTTATAAATAAAAAGGCATGAAGTTGGGAGGAGATGAAAGAATTTGGGGGAATGGTGGGAGGAGGTAGAGGGAGGGAGCAAGAGATTAATATGATCAAGAAGCACTGTATAAATGTATGGAATTTTCAAAAAATTAAGAAAGCAACAATTATAAACAAAACCATAATTCAAATAAAGGAAGGAAACTGCCACCAGAATGCTTAAACACAGCAGTCAGAGTCCATGGGAACTATAACTTAAAGCTGGAAAGATACAAAATAGAGATTTATTTTAGATCATAGAGTAGACAGCAATGTATACTCTTGCTTCTAACGCATTCTTTTTTTTAAAGTACAAACTAGCAGTACAGACAGAAACTCTGCAACTCACCTTCTGACGAATACGATCAATTGCTTTCAGCAGTATATCCTGATGGTCAGTGCGGACTATGCTAAGCTCAATAAGTTGATTCCTGGTAATGTTTAATAACTTCTCTCCGTTGATTTCTGCCCTTTCGAAGATTTCTCCATATGAAAGAAAACTATAATCCAGTTCTGTGGAAGAAAAGAGGAAGAGGTGTTAAGGAAACTTGCCCTTTTAAAGTAACTATGTAATTCTACTAATATAAAATCATTTACATTTTTTCATTATAAGTGAATCATTTGCCACTTTGCATTCCAAGAACCTAACTTTGGTAATTTTAGTTGAACAACATTAGGGGGGACAGATTTTTGTAGATGTTTACAAAAATACTTAAGTACAAAACTTAATTTAAAAAAGAACTGTCAAATATGCATATAAAATCAAATAATAAATGAAGTCAGACTTATAATCTGTTAAATATTGTATAAGACTTAATAGAATTGAGATAAAATGTGTTTTCTGGTTGGGACTCCATTGATACTTGGAATTATAAACTGTGAGTTTTTATAGTTAAATAATATTATTAGCCTTAGTTATACATTGTTTTTATATCTCAAATGCCAAAAGGTAAATACAATGTTATCGGTTCAAATATAATAAAAAATAAAATCTTGAGTCTTTAAAAGAAAGGAAAAATATACTTGACTAACAAAAATTAAATATTTTAGAAAGATATGAAAAAATTCTAAAATGTCTTACATATGCAATTGTAAATTACTGCACTCATACCTTAGATCAATATAAAAAGGAGTAATATGATGATACATAGAGTATTATGTAGACTATGTTAGAGACAATAACCTAAGAGGACAAGACATGAAAATCTGCTGAAAAATCTGTGAAAACTGGAGAATTTATGTAAATTATGTAATTATGCATTTTACCCATATAATAGAATTATAATGTAAAATTTCAAAATTAACTTACAATTGGTTTGAAATTTAATGCTGGACATTTATTGAAATTAGTATAGCCAATATTCTGGCAACTAATAATACAACATGATTAATACAGATTTTATTTATTTGCTTCTTATGAAACTATTGGGCCAGGCTAATTTTTACATTAATATCTTTGTTTAACTAGTTGTATAATATAAGATTTTATGAAAAATACTCAAACTGCTTTTCAAATCTTGTTAATTAGTTGCAAGCATTTTTCCTTGTACTGATGTGCTATTTAAATTCATGTTTATATTCTTAACTAGTGAAGGAAGACATCTTAATATCCTCTACTAGTTTACTTCATTTTTACTTCAATATGTATTTTAAATATATATGACTATATTTCTTTTATTTTGAAGTTTTGTAATTCTATTAATGGGTAGTCAGGATATTCTTCCTCTAAATTAGTCACAAATTAGTAATGTTTGTCTCAGCACTTCAAATCTAAATAGTTAAGCTACCTAGCAAAAGTCAACATCCCTAAATATGGACAGTCAGATGTCCATTTTCTCACCTATATACATGGTAGAAAAACTTCTTTGTTCTATATTAGAAAACAGCCAGAAATATTATTCAGATAAGAAAATATAACCTCTTTAATGTTGAATGTCACTGATCTCAGCATATTTATATGTTTATTTTCTTTCATTTAGGTATGAAAATTAGCCATAAGATTTGGAAGACTACATATTACCTAAGTTGCTAAAACAAATTTAAAACATCAGGAACAACCTGTTGTCAAAAATGAAAACTTAACTCTCATGGTAATCTTTTTGATGGGTTATGATTTATAAATACTTATTTTATTACTATCACTAAATATTAAAGAGAGAAAAATAATATAGGTTATTTTGGTGTTGACAATTGAGTAGAAAAACCATTAAGGTATTCATATTTTTGTCCTTATAATCATATAAGCATTATTATTTTGGTGCTCATATGAAATTGAAATTGCACTCAGTTATCTAGAATATTGAATTCTTATCTGAGCAGATTTTTTGTTTTCCTTTATTCTTGATAAGAATTGCTGAAAAATGTTTAAAGTTGCACAATCAATATACTACTTCAAAGCAACAACATCCATAAAAGGCAGAATGTTCACTCACAGTATTTGGTATGCAAGGTTCCAGATTGTAAAGCCATCTGTATTTTGATATGCTTTCTCACAGCCATATTTACAATGCTTAAATTACTACCAAGGATGAAAATTATAATAAAACATAATGCTATCATTGTAAACATATGTTTTTCAATATGATTCTCATAGCAAACACACTCACACCTACTTAGAACTTCAGTTTATATCCTATGTCACATTGTACCAAGGGCTTTCTATCAATAATATTTATTAACAAGTTATATAATCAGTATTGGCATGTAAAAATTATTTTTGAGTTCTGTCCATGGTGATATACATGGAACTGTTTGCATTCTTCTACATGGCTATATCCAGTTATGCCAGCACCATTTGTTGAAGATACGTTCTTTTTTTTCTAATGTATAATATTACCTTGTCAAAACTCAGTTATTCATGGGTGTGTGGATTTATGTTAGAGACTTCCATTTGATTTCATTGATCTACATGTCTGTTTTATGTTAATATAAAGCTATATTTATTACTATACTTCTATGGTAGAGCTTAAAGTCAGAGATGGTGATACCTCCAAAAGTTCCATTATCAAAGAAATCAACATAAATCCAGTTACACTGAACCTGATGGAAGAGAAAGTGGGAAATAGCCTGAATGCATGAGACTACTTCCTGAATATAACACCAGTAGCAAGACACTTAGATTGACAATTAATAAATGGGACCTCATAAAACTGAAAAACATCTCTAACGCAAGGGACACTGTCAATAAGACAAAATGGCAGTCTACCTATGGACACATGCTTTTTTTGGCAAAGAAGGCAGAAATACACAATGAAAAAAAGGAAAGTGCCTTCAACAAATGATGCTGTAATAACTGATGTCAGCATGTAGAAGAATGCAAATAGATCCTTATTTATCACTCTCCACACAACTCAAATCCAAGTAGATCAAAGACCTCAACATAAAACCAGATACACTGAACCTGATAGAAGAAAAAGTGGGGAATAATAGCCTTGAACACACTGGCACATGAGACAACTTCTTGAACAACACAGCAATAGAATAGACACTAATTAGGATCAATATTTAATCTGATGGGACCTCATGAAACTGAAAAGTTTCTGTAAGGTAAAAGACACTGTCAATAGGACAAATGGCTGCCTACAGTATGGGAAAAGATCTTCACCCCACATCTGACGGAGGGCTGATCTCATGTGCGTGCGTGCGTGCGTGCGTGCGTGTGTGTGTGTGTATACATATATATCCTCAAGAACCTAGACATCAAAATATCAAACCAATTAAAAATTGAGTACAGATCTAAAAAGAGAATCTCAACAGAAGAAACTCAAATGGCTGAAAGACATTTAAGGAATTGCTCAATATCTTAGTCATCAGGGAAAGGCAAATCAAAACAACTCTGAGATACCATCTTACACCTGTCAGAATGGCTAAGGTCAAAAATACTGAGGACAGCTTATGCTGGAGAGGATGTGGAGTCAGGTGAGCACTCCTCCAGTGGTGGTGGGAGTGCAAACTCGTCCAGCCACTTTGGAAATCAGCATGGCAATTTCTCAGGAAAATGGGAATCAGTCTACCTCAAGATCCAGCAATTCCACTCTTAGGCATATATGCAAAGGATGCTCAATCATACTACAAAGACATTTGATCAACTATGCTCATGGCAGCATTATTCATACTAGCCAGAACCTGGATATACCCTAGATCCTCCTCAACTGAAGAATGGATAAGAAAAATGTGGTACATTTACACAATGGAATATTACTCAGCTGTAATAAAATCAATGATGTCATGAAATTTGCAGGCAAATGGATGGAACTAGAAAAAATCATTCTGAGTGAGGTAACCCCAACCCAGAAAGACAAATATGGTATGTACTCAGTCGTATGTGGATATTAGGAGTAAAATACAAGATAACCAACCTACAATCTACAGCCCCAGTGAAGCTAGGTAAAAAGGAGGGCCCAAAGAGGTATGCATGGATTTCCCTGGGAAGGGGATTCACGAGACATGTCCTGGATAAATTGGGGACAGGAGAGGTGGGATGAAGGGATGGAAACTTCAAGGAGTAGCTGGGCAGGCAGTGTGTGGGAAGCAGGTTGGAGGCAAGATGGAGGGGGAAAGTCATTAAAGAGAGATGTCTTGATGGGGGGGATTTCGAGGTTAGGGTGAAACATGGTACCAGGAAAATCCCCAGGAATTCACAAGGATAAACCCAGCTAAGACTCCCAGTAACAGTGAAGACGGTTCCTGTAATAAGATTGCTAACTACCCTAATTGTCTTCAGAGAGCCTTTATCCAGTAAGTGATGGAAGCAGATGCAGAGATCAGCAACCAAGCACTATACTGAGCTCTGGGAGTCCTCCTGAAGAAAGGGAGGATAGATGACAGAAGCCAGGGGCTTCAAGGTCATGATGGGGGAAAACCACAGACACAGATGACCTGAGCTCTTTGGAGCTTATGGACTCCGGACCAACAGTTAGGGAGCCTCCATGAGACTGACCTAGGCCCTCTGCATGTATGTGGCAGTTGTACAGATTGGTCTCTTTGTTAGGCTCCTAGCAATGAAACCAGGACCTGTTACTGGCACTTGGGCTGGCTTTTGGGAACCTACTCTTGCCAGGCCTTGATGCAAGGGGAGGAGTTTGGTCTTGCCTCAACTTGATGTGCCATGCTTTGTTGACGTCTATGGGAGGCCTTCCCCTTTCTGAATGGAGACCCCAGAGGAGTGGATGGGATGGAAGGATAACGGGGAGGTGGGGTACAGAATGGTAGGAGAGAAGGGAGGGGAAACTGTTGTTGGGATGTAAAATAAATGAAATAAATGTTACTTAAATTAAATTAACAGGGTCCCGTAGAAGCCTAAAAAGGGTATCAGATCCCCTGCAGCTGGAGTCATAGGAGGTTGTGTATTACTCAGTATAAGTGCTGAGAATAGGAATCTAGTCCTCTATGTCTTCTACAAGAGTAGCAAGTGGTCTTTAACGTGAAGCAATCTTTCTAATCTGGTATTATTTTTAATTTTTTTCCTATGTTTCACTGTGCACATATATTTGTGTAAATTTTAATTCTAGTTTCCTAAATCTCCAAGTAATTTATGTACAACTACCACTTTCCTAAACCAGTAAAATTACCACCTACATTCCAAATAACTTGCCTTATATCCAAAAATGAATGTAGCTCTCACCTATCATCAAAGAAGCTTCTTTTTTGCAACAAATGGAGCCTAGTCCAGGCATCTACAACTGACCAAAATGCAGAGAAAATCTTACTGTGGGGTATCCATCCACAGTTGATACATCTATAGTAAATCTCTACACATAAAGCTCAGGGAATACTGCAGAAAAGTTGGGCAGAAAGACTGTAAGAGCCAAAGGATAAGAACATCTACTATTACATACTCTCTTCTAGATTAAAAGAGGCCGAAGACCATGAGTTAAATTCATGAAATCTTAACAATATGGTGACAGGGAGTTAAACTCATGAAATCTTAACAATAAGGTGGCACAATGACAGTTAATAGCCAACATGGATACAGGAAATCTCACTAGGCCCTATCCCTAGATGAAGCGCTACAGGAAATTAACAGCTGCTAAAACAGGAAGACTCAGTTAAATGTCGCTAGAGTTTACATGCATTAGAAATTCATCCAGTAAATCATAAAGTAAAATATTACAAATAAAATTTATATCATTATAATATAACTAAGTCTTTAAATGGAGAAAAAAGATTGAAAGTTTCCTCACAATAAGTTAAATAACTCAGCGATGTAGGCATTTGAGTATACACACTGAATATTCATATTTTCTATGTAAGCTCTTCTCTTTAGAAGACAGAACATCATAATAAATATGACCTTTTGTAAAGATTACTGAAAATAGTTTTACCAATGTATTTGTAATATCTGTATAATATTGTATATGACACCAACAGTCAGTGGTCCAAAGCACTTCTGTTTCTGAAAGCTGTTTTCTAGACTCTTTTTCTAAACCTTCTGAACAGAAGTATGGATGGCAAATACATGACAACTGTCATTTTGTATCTTATTCCTCTGTTAGATATAATTAACTGATCACAACACCCTTTCTTAAGCTTCAACCATTAACATTTCTGATAGACTAAATTCACAGAAAGTTCTGTCCTTCTCCTTATATTTTATGCATTTTTCTCACAGAAGAATTGTATTCCATATCAATGTTCATATACAACATTCCTCTTAAGAAACTTTAGTTGAATTCATAAACATTAATGCCTTTGTGGTAAAATTGTACATTTCATAAAAACCAACTGTTAATATCGATAGAAAAGTTAAAGATATATATGGAATGGGCTAGAGAAATGGCTCAGTAGGATGCAGGACTTGTTGTGAAACAAATGTTCTAGTTGCAAATGTCCAGCACCCACAAAAACACAGGTAGTGGCTGTGTCTGTGTCTTTAACCCAAATGTTCTGGAGTAGAGATAGGTGGATCCTGAGAGCTTCCTGACAATCACCCTAACTCAAATGGCAAACCTCTGGTGGACAGATAGAAGACACCTGCTATACTCTTTAGGCTTGTGCCTATGTAAGCACAAGTACATTTACCTGTACATAACCACACACGAACACACGCACACATACACAGATATATGTGGCATTATTAGTAGTATTACAATTAGCAAACTTGCTGGTACTATTTTCACTATTTCTCTTTTCAGTTACAACTTAATGCAGTTGTTCTCAAACTTTAACTTATATCATATCAGAATTCCTCAGAGATACTGAGTGTTCTGGCATGATACAATAATTACAGCACTCAGAAACTGAGGCAATAGAATCAAGAGTTCATGACAGGCCTGTTCTTCATAGTAGTTTACAGACTATTATAGCAAATACAATATAACACTATCTTAAAAATAACTAGGTAAAAGTCATGAAGCTACCTGAAGTAGGAGAAATGCTCTAAAACTATCTTAAATATGTATTCTTTTATTAATAAACCAATCTACAAAAGTCGACTTAGCAACTACCATATTGTGTTAAGTATTGTGGGGCATGCTAGAAAAGCAAAGGGTAATCTTTAAGAAAGAAAAAAATGGCTTAAGTTAACACACACATTAATAATCTAACAGTAAAAATAAGAAACCAAGAGATGTCATATCCCAGATCAAACGTAAATATTTGCAAACCATAGATATCTCTAACTTTGTGGATGATTGATACATATTTACCTAATGAAGGTCAAGGATAAACCTTTTTTACATATAGTTGTCATTTTTTGCAATGGGGGAAATATCTCAATCCATTAAAAAATATTAGACATTAACTAGTCAGTATGTAAGTAGTGCCTGCTCACCTTATGAAGGTAAATTATAATGGTTCTTTCATAATGTCATTTCAAGTTATGGAAGTAGAACTCTGTGTATTAATTCAGGCCTTAAGCTGGCAATATGAAATTGCCACTACATATATTATCTCAGTGATGAGCCACTTCAACCAAGAATTTCTGACAATTCCACTGTCAGTATAGACTCTAGGGATTCATCAAGAAAATTACTCAGCATATTTTCCTGAAGTGCAATAGGAAGAATTGAGATGCCTATCAAGATGTTTTTGGGGAATTCTGACAAGATCTCAATACAGTGGCCAGGCTACAAAATATAGCATCTGAAAAGAGATTCATTATCCCATTTTCAATGTGACAAATAATCATTTACCTGCAATTTATGTCTAGCAGTTTATATAAACTCATAAGAGAGACAAATTTGTATGGTTTTATACAACTGAAATTAATTAGTTAAAAATTTTATATGTATTCTGAAACTGAGAAGCTTCTGTAAGGCAAAGGATACAGTCAGTAAGACAAAACGCCAGCCCACAGAATGGGAAAAGATCTTCACCAACCCCACATCTGACAGGGGGCTGGTTTCAAAAATATACATGAACTCAAGAAACTAGCCACCAAAACACCAAACAATGAAATTAAAAAGTGGAGTGCAGAACTAATTATAGAATTCTCAACACAGGAATCTGAAATGGTTGAAAGACACTTAGTGACTCAAAATCCTTGGCCATCAGAGAAATACAAATCAAAACAACTCTGAGATACCACCTCACACCTGTCAGAATGGCAAAAATCAAAAACACCAATGACAATCTATGTTGGAGAGGATATGGAGAAAAAGGAACACTCCTCCATTGCTGGTGGGAGTGTGAACTTGTAAGACCACTCTGGAAATCAGTATGGCGGCTGCTCAGAAAATTGGGAACCGGTCTACCTCAAGATCCAGCAATTCCACTCTTGGGTATATACCCAAATAATGCACATTCATAAAACAAGGACAAATGTTAAACCATGTTCATAGCAGCATTGTTTTACTAGCCAGAACCTGGAAGCAACCTAGATGCCCCTCAGCTGAAGAATGGATAGAGAAAGTGTGGTACATTTATACAATGGAGTACTACTCAGCAGAAAAAAAGCAATAGAATCTTGAAATTTGCAGGAAAATGGATGGAACTAGAAGAAACCATCCTGACTGAGGTAACCCAGTCACAAAAAGACAAACATGGTATGTACTCACTCATATATGAATTTTAGACATAGAGCAAAGGATTACGAGGCTACAATCCTCTTCACCAAAGAAATTAGGAAACATGAAAGACTCTAGGGGATAAACACATGGACCCCAGGAATGGAAAGGCACAGGAACTCCTAAGCTAATTGGTAGCATGAAGGTAGGGGAAAGGGAGCTGCCAGAATGAGAGCAGGAGAAGAGGAGAGGAGAGGAGAGGAGAGGAGGAAATTGAGGAGCAGAAATACTGAGTTTGGGGAAGAATAGAGGAGAGCAGAATGAGAGATGACATATTAGAGGGAGCTGTTTTAGGTCGAAGGAGAGATCTGGCACTAGGGAGATTTCCAGAGACCTACAAGGATGACACGAACTGACAATTCAGGCAATGGTGGAGAGGATAACCTAAATGCCCTTCCCCTAAAATGAGATTGATGACTACTTTTTTATGCCATCCTAGAGCCCTCATCCAGTGGCTGATGGAAGCAGAGGCAGACATCCACAGATACACACTGAACTGAACTCTGAAACTTAGTTGCAGAGAGGGAGGAATGAAGGTCGAAGGGGTTGGTACCAGGCTGGTGAAACCCACAGAAACAGCTGGCCTGAACAAGGGGGAATACTTCGACCCCAGATGCTGTCTGGGAGGCCAGTACAGGACCAATCCAGACTCCTGAACATGGATATCAATAAGGAGGCCTCTGCACTCTAGGAGGCCCCTGTTTGTGGATTAGTATATTTCCCTGGTGTAAGAAGGGACTTTGAGAGCCCATCCCACATGAAGGGATGCACTCTTGCCCTGGACACATGGGGAAGGGCCTAGGCCCAGCCCAGGATGATGTGGTGGACTTTGCAGAGCCCCTGTGGAGGGCCCTACCCTGCCTGGGGAGTGGAGGTTGGATGGGGTGGGGGGTAGGTGAGGGTGGGGTAGGAGGGGTGTGGGTGAGGGGAGGGAGAGGGAGAAGGGATTGACATGTGAAACAAGCTTGTTCCTAATTTGAACTAATAAAAAAAGATAAAATAATAAAAAGAGAGAATATACACAGAAAAAAATATTTATATGTACTTTTAAATCTTAAACCTCCAAACACTTTCAAGAGAAAATAGGAAAAATTTTCATTTCTTTTTATAAGTACTGCAACTATGGTACAGAAACATTCCTTAATTTCTGACTAATTGATGAGCAGATTTAATTTATTCCAGATTCTAATACATTGAGATATGTATAGTGATATATTATTCATTATTTAATAAAGATGGTCTAAAGGGTAAGAATGCAAAGCCAGCCACACTAGACAGCCATAGATGCTGTGAAGTGGTGGCATATACTTTTAATGCCAGGACCTAGGAGACAGAGGCAGATGGATCTCTGTGAGTCCAAGGCCACCCAGGGCTATACAAGAGTGAATCAGTCTAGAGCCGGGCATTGGTTGCACATGCCTTTAATCCCAGCACTTGGGAGTCAGAGGCAGGAGGATCTGTGTGAGTTCAGGGCCAGCCTGGTCTCCAGAGCAAGTGCCAGGATAGGCTCCAAAGCTACACAGAGAAACCCTGTCTCGAAAAACCAAAAAAAAAAGTGTGAATCAGTCTAAAAGAATAATAGACCTCATGCCTTTAATCACAGCAATAGAGAGGTATATAAGGAAAATGCAAAGGGTCTCATGTGGCAGTCAGTCTCTAGTCACGTTGAAGAGAGCATTACAGTCCAAGATTCTGAGGCTTGGTGGAAAACAGCAGTCTGGAGACACAGTCTGAGATTCTGTGAATTGCTCCTTTGGTCTGAGCATTGGTAGAGATGAGAACTCTCTGGTGGCTTGGCTGGATTGCTTTTCTGATCTTCAGCTTTATCCTCAGTATCAGTTTCTGGGATTTTAGTATTTGTGTTATGAATTGGCACCCAAGATAAAGGTACCACCACCCCAGGACAACAGGCTGGCTCTCTCTCTCTCTCTCTCTCTCTCTCTCTCTCTCTCTCTCTCTCTCTCTCTCTCTCTCTCTCTCTCTCTCTCTCTCTCTCTCTCTTCCCTTCCCCCTCTCTTCCCTACCTGAGGGTTGTGGGCTTGCCCTGGACTGCCTTGGACCCCATTCTAAGGCTGCTGCCAATCTAGGGAGGTGCCTTGAAACAAACTAGGTCTTCCACTGCTCTACACAGCAGCAGTCAGCTTCACACTTCACCATTACCTAAATCTTCATTGTTGGCAGACTTGTTTAAACAATTGGGAATTCTTAAAGGAAGGATATAGTTAAAAGTTTTTTCCCACATTAAAAAAAATTGGAAACATTATTACAACAGAGAGAGGTCTCTGTATGATTACATAATGGATGATTTAAAATTGGAACAATTAAATGAAGGGATAATCATTTAATTAATTAACTGGGATTGACAAACTGTTAATTGTCATTTTGATAACCATTGTTGTCAGTTTGCTAATTCTTGGCTCATCTCTAAAATGTTGCTTGATGTGAGTGCCAAGATACAGGCCTTAGAAAAAACTTATTAAAGCAGATCATAGAGTTATTCAATCTCAGCTGGAGAAATTGACTGGAGAGCCAAGTTACATACTGCATTATAAGGTTGAAGAGGAAGAGTCTAAGGTCTTAAGAAAACCAACCTTACTATATCCAGTAAACTTACAGGAAGTACCAAACGATAGAGAATTTGTAAGAGCTAATTGGAAGCCTGGGACAATGTTAGATGTAAGGAAATTCAAGGAAGCAGCAGCCTCAGATAGCATGCATTCACCATTTGTGAAGCACATATTAAATACATGGTCAGTTTTTAACAGTTACCCTATAGATTGGATAGACATGGTTCAAACTGTTCTAGAGCCTGGATTACAATTACAATTGACTACCTAGTTCAGATAAGGGGCTAAAACTATTGAACCACAGGTTAAGGCTAGAGGTATGGAAATCCCCCATGATCAAAATCTTGGAGAAAAAGATTATGTTACTTTAGAAAGGCACTGTCCATATGATGGCCACCTCTTGGCTTTAAGCCATGCAGAAGATTTCAATGCATAAGAGAAGTAGGAAAGAAAATTGAATCCTTTACAAAAAGTAATACAGAGCTCAAAAGAAGCATTCACAGATTTCTTACAAAGATTGGCATCAGCAATAAATAGACTGGTACCACATTCAGAAGTCAGAAAAAAGAATAATTGAAACTCTGGCTCTGAAAATGCTAATTCTCAATGAAAAGGGTTAATTAGGCCTTTAAAAGCAAGGTCAGAACCTTTAGAGTAATGAATCTGAGATACAATTAATATTGAAGCTCATAACTATGATGATACATGGATAGGGCAGGTGACTTCAAGAGGTTTAAAGAAAAATCAAAATGTCTAATGTTTTAATTGTGGCAAACAAAGTCACCTTAAAATGTATTGTAAACAGGAAGTTCCTAGAAACAATGTTTTTTTATAAACATAATCCAAACAAAATGCCCCTGACTTCTCTAGATTATGCAGAAGGTCTGGCAAGGCATGCATTGAATAAATGAGTTTAGATTTTTAAAAAAGAGACATTCAAGACAATGCTTCCCCACCGGGGAAACTCTTTGAGGGCCCTCTCACAGGCCCCTATGATAAATTCAGCTCAGTCCTTTCCTGTCACTGTGGAAACTTCTTCCCAGAGCAATTAAGGAACCTAATGCCTATTGTTAAAAAAAACTGCTCTGAATGATAGAAAAGCTTTAAAAGACAGAACAAAAAGTGCAGGAGAAACCATGAATCAAAATTGATAAAGATTAGATTAGGTTACAACACCATGGTTGTAGAAGGGTTTTGTTTTTGTCTTTTTAGGAAAATAAAAACAACCATCTTTAAAATATTTAAAGACTTTGGACAAATAAGCATCCAAAGAAGAAGATAGAACTACCCAGAAAAAATTACCAAGAAAAGAAATAATCTGACCTAGTGTGATCTCTGAAGTCTCCAAAAGGAAGACGGGATCCCACAAAGATGATTATATCAGGACTATGATAACACCACTAAACTGAACACAAATGATTAAATGTACATGTCTGGTGAGCTTTTAGTGTGGCAAATGTTTATGATCATGTAGCAAGATTACTTTCTTTTCTGTCTTTATTTTTACTAAGAAATTAAGAGACAAGCAAAAAACTTAAAGAAAATAAAATGAAAAACAATGTGGTTAATGATAGAAGCTTCATAGTAAAGTGTGATTAGAATATTACTCATGTTGACCACACAAATAATAAAATCCCAGAGACTGATACTGGGGTTCAGGCTGAAGATCAGAAAAGCAAACCAGTCAAGCCACCAGAGAATTCTCATCTCTACCAATGCTTAGACCAAAGGAGCAATTCACAGAACCTCAGACTGTGTCTCCAGACTGCGCTGTTCTCCACCAAGCCTCAGAATCTTAGACTGCAATGTTCTCTTCAACATGACTGGAGACTGATTGCCTCATGAGACCCTTTGCTTTTTCCTTATATACCTCTCTATTGCTGGGATTAAAGAAATGAAGCCTGCTATTCTTTTAAACTGATTCACTCTTGCGTAGCCCTGGGTGGCCTTGGACTCACAGAGATCCATCTGCCTCTGTCTCCTCTCTGCATGTTTTATCTACTGAGATCATATGCATTGTAAGAAAAGAATAGGATTTACATATTTACAAACTAGAATTATAGACAATTACTATTTAACAAAAGTGTGCTGTTTGTTGAAGATCATGAATTTAAGGCAAGCCAGAGTGACACCTTGGGCTCAGTAAAGCGATGACTGTATGCAATAGTGAATATCTATGTTCAGCTCTCCAGAAGCCATGTAAAAACAGGATGACATAGTATGCATATGTGATTCCAATGCTCCTACTGGGATATGGGAGCAGAAGAGAGAAGAATCCCAAGAAGTTCCTGTAATACCTATATTGGTAGACACAGCTATACTTTGTCTCAAATGAAGTGTAAGGCATGGACTGCAACATGAAATTTTCCTCTGATACTTGTGGCATGGTGTATGTATGCTTACGTTTATACAAACACACATGAATTTTAAAATATTAATAAAATAAACAACAAATGACAAAGTAAAATAAAATTGTTAGTTTTAAAAATTGGGCAATAACTTAAATAGTTGTTTTCACATAAGATCCAGGCAGTCTTTAAGTACATTAAAAAGATACTCAAGTTAATAGTCAGGAAGATGTAATGCAAATTATGGAGGAGATACCACTCCACACCTAGTAATTTAGGTGTGTTTTAAAAGACAACCATTAAATTGTATAAATCAAAAATATTTTTATGCCGGGCACTGGTGGCCCATGCCTTTAATCCCAGCACTCAGGAGGCAGAGGTGCGCGTATCTCTGTGAGTTCGAGGCCAGCCTGGTGGCAGGATAGGCTCCAAAGCTCCACAGAGAAACCCTGTCTTGAAAAACCAAAAAATAAATTTTATCTCTTTAACAGGCAATGAAGTATAAATATTTATTATCAAATTCTAGTGATTCTAAATAAGATTAAGAACAACATATTTAACTCATTGACAAATCTTAGTGTTGGTCATATCAAATCCATTACAGAACTATATCTGAACAAGATCAAAATGTCCCCTTGGAGCAAGACTGGTACAGAATACTGAAAAACATGCAAAAACTAAGAAATCAGTATTTAATACAGAGAGGGAGTAGGAGGAGTGGAAGGAGGAGAAATTGTGTTTATCATGTAATGTATGACATAAGAATAAATATTTAAAAATAGATCATAAAACAGAAATCTTTGTCAAGTCTTTAAGCAAGACTATAATCTTAGAAGAAAACAATTATATGAATTTTCTCTTTTATATATGTCAAGCAATGACATGAAAAGATAAGTCGCTTCTGAGAATAATGATCTCAAGGATAATGTATTTACACTTTACAGCAAACATACTTATTCTCTACTAAAAAGAATGTTTAGTTCTACAGGTTACACAGGATAAACTTTAAAAAGCAATTCTAGTTGGTCAAGGTGACATAGTAATGTTCCTGAAATGTATGTCTTCCATTCCAATATAATTGGTGGGCTGTATCATATAAAGTAGAAAGCATGAAATATATTTTAACTCATTAACACAGAAAAAAATTTCCAACCATGACTCTAATAGCTTAGACATTAAAACTGGCTGTCTTTCATAGAACTGGAAGCTGCTATGCATGATACAAGAAAAAAGAAGGCAATCATTATCAATTTACTTAG
This sequence comes from Cricetulus griseus, assembly GCF_003668045.3. NCBI lineage: Eukaryota > Metazoa > Chordata > Mammalia > Rodentia > Cricetidae > Cricetulus > Cricetulus griseus. The sequence continues at coordinate 60,047,823 of NC_048604.1, forward strand.
TCATGAACCCTGTGAACTATAATAATGACTGGTTTGGTGTAATAGTGGAATGGACATCATGAGATTAACTAACCTATAACTGGAACCATTATGGGCCAAGAATCTATGTCCAGACAGATCCCAGGACCTAGGAGAGAACTTACTACTATTATTCTGTTAAATGCACATAGTATTAAACTAACTCTTAATGACTTATTTTTATGCCCATAGATTAATACATTTCTCAAATACATCTCCCAGTCTCAGCTGTAGATGGTGATTAACATAGAGACCCACAACTTGCTAATATGAAGAGAATAGGAGACTATAGAGTGTTCAGCCCCAAATAAAACTTAGATGCCACACCTTTTCCTCCAAGTGCCATGGTTCATTGAAGAAGAGGGTGCAGAATTGAGATCTATAGATGATATACAACTACAAGAAAACAGTGTCATCCAGACAGAGCAGAGCAAGTGCACATATAAATTCACAATGGTGGTGATAGTATGCAGAACACCTGTGCAAGTCCAAGTAAGAAGAGGGGAGTTGGTCACATGGTTCAACCTCTAGTGGGGGATCTCCTGGCAACTATTTATTTTGGGGGAGAAGTTTTCACGAAATGTGTAGTCCCTGGTAAGTGGACCACACTCGGGTGAAATGGCATGTATCTGAGGATATTTGTGCCTCATAAAATGGCCTTTATGGGAATAAAAAGGATACAACATTAGGTGTGGGGAACAGAAGTGAATCTAGAAAGATTTGTGGGACTGATCATGCATATAAACAAAGTACATAAAAATTCTCTAAGAAAAAAATATATTCATTGACTTGTGATAGCATAGAAAACAATTGGTTTAGCTGCTTTCCCTTCCCTGGATGTTTAAATGCAAGGTAATAATCTTTTAAAAGAATTACTCAGAAATTAAAATTTTACCACATATGCCAACAAACAGCTAAATTGGATATGATCAACTGATACTTTTCAAGAAATCTGTAAAAAGTAGTATTTTCTTGGCAAAAAAAAAACAAGCTCTTGTATTCACTTATTAATTCCCTATTCTCATTTTTAAAAAGGAAGAAATATGCAAGAATGGAAGGAAGGAAGAAAGCCACACAAGCATTATATAAACAAAAAGGAAGTGTATTTGTGCTTGTCTCTTAAAATATTCCACAAATTATCTATGACTAACCATAATTTATCAACAGATAATTTTGTAAAAATTATGATAAAGGGATTCAGTGAGATAGCTCAGTAAGTAAATGTATTTGTTCTTAAACCTAAAGACCCAAGCTTTATGACCACTACCTACAGTATGGAAATAGAGAACAAATTTCCACAAGTTCTCCTCTGACTTCCACATGTCCACTATGGTATAAATGTACACATATGCAAACACACACATGTGCACATATGCAGGTACAAACAAAAAAAATATAATCAATAATTGATTCCTTTAGATTGTCTTTGCTATGTACATTTAATAAATATATCCACTTGCATAACATGGATTCAGGAATAAATTGTAAGAACAAAACACATTTAATGCATAATTTACTTTACTAAGACCTTGAATGTACACATGGGGAAGGGCCTAGGCCTGGCCCAGGATGATGCAGTGGACTTCAGGGAGCCCCATCGAGGGCCCTACCCTGCCTGGGGAGTAGAGGGTGGATGGGGTGGGGGGAAGGTGGGGGGTTGCAGGGAGGGTTGGCGAGGGAGGGGAGGGAGAAGGGATTGACATGTGAAGCAAGCTTGTTCTGAATTTGAACTAATAAAAATATTTTTTAAAGTTCATGAAGAAAGCAATTTAATAGATTATGCAATTACAACAGAATTTTATCTTGAGTGACATATATATTTTTCCATCTTTCTCAAATGATCCGGTAACCCTAAAGAATAGTTACTGTCATTTCAGCCAGGAAAACAGGAAGGCTCACTGCAGATTTTCATCTCTGCCTCGGTTCCTCAAAAAGTCTCATCCCCAGATCTGTCATATAACACCCGTTGCAGCCTTCCTTCTCCCCCAGGCCCCATTTCCAGTGGATTATATAAAACTACCCCTCTAAATTTCCTTCCCCTCACACATTACCTTATCATACCCACCAATTCCAACAGGCCCTCCTCAGAAACCCACAGGCCACTCAGGCCAGTAAAGCATGTAGGCCATTGCTGAACTTCACCTTTCCCTCCATTCCTCCAAGCCCAAACACCCAGTCTCATCCCCCAGATCTAGAGCAGGTCACCTACTATGGCCTTTCCCCATTCTCTGCCCCCATTCCCAGGAGACTAAGCAAATCCTGGTGTAATACCCTGCTTTTCTACCTCCTGTGTACCACTTCAGCTCCTACAGCCTAGCCCATACCCATTTTTAAGTGTCAGCTCCCAATACCTAAAACACATTTTACCTGAAACTCCCAGTGGTCATAACTATCAGGATCAAAGAACTTCCTACAAGTAACACACAGCTACCATGCTCTCCTATGAAACAGAGAGGGTATAATAAAACAAACCATGGAACAACTACCCAACAAGAACAAGACCAGAAATCAGTACCTACTATTACAGTCTTCCCAAACCCAGATGTCTAGATATCAGCATAAAAATACAATCAATAACAGCTAGGACAACAGGTCTCCACAAGCACCCAGCTACTCCACCACAGCAGGGCTTGAATAATGTAACATACTTGAAGTATAAGACAAACACCTTAAAATAGCTTTTATGGATATGGCAGAGATCCACAATGAAAAAAGGAGTAAGTCATTTAAAGAAATCTATGGAAACACCAGCAACCAGTGGAAAGAAATGAATAAAGCAGATCAAGTCCTGAAAGTGGAAATAGAACCAATAAAGGACACAAACTGACAAAAACATGGAAATGAAAAATTTAGCAACTGGAACAGGAACCTCAGAGGCCAAGCCATATCAACAGAACACAGAAGACAGAAGAGAGAATCTTGGGCCTTTGAAGACATGACAGAAAAAAATGAATTCTTCTGTCAAAGAAAATGTGAAATCTTAAGTAATTCTGGAACAGAACATCTGGGATACCATAAAAAGACAAAACTAAGAATAGGAATAGAAAAAGAAGGAGAAACCAGGAGCAAAGGCACACAAAACATTTTCAACAAACTCATAACAGAAAATTTCAATAACTTAGACAGATGTTTATCAAGGTTCAAGAAGCATATGTAACTCCAAAAAGACTGACCCAGAGAAGAAATTCCCCTAGGCATATAAAAATTAAAACATTAAACATGCAGAGCAAATAAATATTATTAAAAACTCCAAGGGAAAAAGAACAAACAACATATAAAGGCAGACTAACATATAAAGGTGACTTCTCAGTGGAGACTCGAAAAGCCAAAAAGTTATGGACTACAGACTAAGAGACCACAGATGCCATCCCAGAATATTACACCTAGCAAAAATATCCAACCATAATAGGGAAAATATAACATGATAAAACTGAAATTAAGCAATATCTATCTACAAATCCAGACCTACAAAAGGTGCTAGAAGGAAAAACGCAACCTAAAGAGGTTAAAAACAAGAAAACACAGGGAATAAATAACCTCAGACCAGCATATCAAATAAGGGGAAATGTGTGTGCACACAAACACATGCACACACCACCACCTCCTCCACCACCAACAAAATAACACTAATCCACAAATACTGCTCATTGATATCATTCAACATCAATGGTCTCAACTCTTCAATAAAACAATAGAGACAAACAGAACAGATACCAAAACAGAACCCATCCTTCTGCTGCATCAAGGAAACACCTTAAGAAAAGACATCACCTCGGTATAAAAAGATGAAAAAAGGTATCATAAGATAATGGCCCCTAAGAAGCAAGCTGACATTACCATTTTAATATCTGACAAAACTAACTTCAAAGTAGTTTCTTGTCTTCAGAAGAGACAAGAAAGGATACTACAGAGTCATCAAAGCAAAAATCCACCAAGGGGACATTGCAATTTTTAACATCTAGACACCAAACACAAGTGCAACCAAGTTCTTAAAAGAAATATTACTTCAGCTTAAATCACATATTGACCCTCACACACTTCATAGAGACAATTCAATACCTCATTGCTGCCAATAAACAGGGTAATAAGACAAAAACTAAAAATAGAAATGCTGGGTTTAACTGGCATTATACAACAAAGGTACCTAACATGTATTTACAGAACATTTCACCCAAACACAAAAGAATACACTTCTTTTGCAGCACCTTCTGGAACTTTCTCAAAAACTGACCACATGCTTAGACACAAAGCAAGTCTCAACAAACACAATAATATTAGTATAACACCCTGCATCCTATCTGACTACAATGGAATAAAAATACCAACAACAACAAAAAACAACAGAAAGCTTAAAAATTCACAGAAACCAAAGACTCATTTCTGAATGAAATATGGGTCAAAAGAGAAACAATAAGAAAGAAAGTGAAGACTTTCTAGAACTGAATGAAAAACGAACACACCATACTCAAAACTATGGGACACAATGAAGGTGGTTCTAAAAGACAAGTTCATCGCATCATGTGTCTAAATAAGAAAACTGAAGAATCCCACATTAGTAACTTAACAACACTGCGGAAATCTCGAGACAAAAGAAATCACACCCAAAAGAGTATACAGCAGGAAATAATTAAACTCAGGGTTGAAAGTAAAACAAAACAAACAAAAATGTATACAATCAATGAAAGAAAGAGTTAATTCTTTGAGAAAAATCCACAAAATTGACAAATCCCCAAACAAATTATCTAAAAGGCAAAGAAATAATATCCAAAATAAGGGGAGAACATAACAGGCACTATGAGAATTCAGAGAATCATAAGGACATACTTTAAACTTGTACTCCACTAAATTGGAAATATAAAGAAAACTAATATTAATTTTCTAGATACATACAACTTACCAAAGTTAAATCAAGATCAATTAAGCAATTTAAGCAAATCTATAACCCCTAGTGAAATAGAAGCAGTCATATCCTGGAAGAACTATAACCTGGCAAGTGAAAGACCTCTATGGAAGGAATGCCAAGTCTTTGAAAAACTGAAGACCTTGAAAGAACACTACTCAAATTCATATGGAAAAACAAACAAACAAACAAACAAAAAACCACAATATCCAAAACAATCTTGTACAAAAAAGAACTTCTAGAAGTATCACCATCCCTGATTTTAAGTTCTACTACACTGCTATATTTTAAAAAACCTACTTGTTACTGGCATAATATAAGACAGGTTGATCAATGGAATCAAACCGAAGACCAAGACTAAATCCAATCACCTATGGATACCTAATTTTTAGCAAAGAAGTCCAAATTATACAATTTTAAAAGTCTTCAGTAAATAGTGCTGGTCTAACTGGATGTTAACATATAGAAGAATGCAAATAGATCCATATCTATCAACTTGCATAAAACTCAAGTCCAACTGGATGAAAGACCTCAACATAAATCAGGTTTCACTGAACCTGACAGAAGATAAAGTGGGAAACAGCCTTGAATGCATTGGCAAAGGAATCAGCTTCCTGCATTGAGCACCAGTAGTACAGATAATAAGATTGACAATTAATAAGTGGGACCTCGTGAAACTAAAAATCTGTAATGCAAAGGAAAAAATCAATAGGACAAAATGATTGACTACAGAATGGGAAAGAACTTCACCAACCCCATATCAGACAGAGGGTTGATTTCCAAAATATATAAAGAACTCAAGAAATTAGACAACAAAACAAACAAACTCCCCCAAATAATCTAACTTAGGTGGAGTACATATCTGAACAGATAATTATCAGCAGAAAAATCTCAAATGGACAAGAAACACTTGAATTGTGTAACATCCTTAGCCATCAGGGAAATTCAACATGACTCTTGAGATTCTCTTATACCTGTCAAAATGGCTAAGATGAAATCACTAATAACAACTCATATTGTAAAGGATGTAGAGCAAGGGGAACATTCCTTCATTGCTGTTGGGAGTGAAAACCCATACAGCCACTTTGGAAATCAATATGGTTGTTTCTCAGAAAATTGGGAATTACTCTATCTCAAGACCCAGCTGTACCAATCCTAGACATATACCCAAAGGACACTCCATCCTACCACAAGGACTTGTTCAACTATCTTCACAGCAGCTTTATTTGTAATAGCCACAACCTGGAAACAACCTATGTGTTTCTCAACCAAAGAATGGATAAGTAAAATGTGGTACACTTATACAATGGAGTATTAATCATCTTTTAAAAAAAATCCATTCACAGGTAAATGGGTAAATGGATGGAACTAGAAAAAAATCATCCAGAGTGAGGTATCCCAGACCTTGAAGGATAAATGTAGTATGTATGCACTTATATTTGGTCATTAGCTTTTAAGTCAATGATTACCAAGCTACTTACATGGAAATACAGGTCAGGTACAGAGTAATGGAGTAGTGAGTGACAGAAAGGTCAATAGGAAAGGAAAATAGAATGATAATTATGGAAGGATGGGATAGAGGACTGGAAGAGAAGCATCAAGTGAGGCAGAAGTAAGAGGAGGATGAGGGAGTGAGTGTGGGGAGAGATAGTTAAAAAAACGGGCCATTTGAGAGGTACTCTGGAAACCTTATATAGTAGAACCTTTCTAAAACATATAAATATATGAAGTTGATCTAAATGAAATTGCCAAATATTGGGGGAGACAGAGTGCAAACTATTCAACTTTTATCAATAATGAAGCTTTTAGTCCTAGGATTGGGTTTCATTTGATTGAGTTGTTGAACAAATGGGGTCCTATGGTAATCCCTAAACAACACAGGCTTTTGCCAAAACTCTTTGTTGCTCTCCACAAATTAACAGCAAGGCACCTCTACTGAAGACAACATCAACATAACTAATTGAACATGACAAAGTTGAGCTGACTCATATATGGATTTTAGAGAGAGAGCAAAGGATTACCAGCCTACAATCCACAACACCAGAGAAGCTAGGAAACAAGGAGGACTCTAAGAGAGACATACATCTACCACAGTGTACTACGTGTAAAACATGTTAGTGCAATGATGGCACAAAGTTGTGGGAGTAACCAAGTATCTGATTTGACTTAAGGCCCACTCCATGAGATGGAACCCTTACCAGAAATCTTTTTTTATTTGAATTAGAAACAAGATTGCTTTACATGTCAATCCCAGTTCCCACTCTCTTCCCTCCTCCCCTAACACCCCCCCCCAACTAAAACCCTACTTATCACATATCCTTTCTGCTCCCCAGGGAGGGTGAGTTACCAGACATTTCTTGAGTGATCAAGAATCTCAGACTAGAAAACCCAAGGACCTAGATTGAAACCAAATACAATTCTGTTCTTCTAAAAGAGTATAGCAATAAAATGACTCCTAATGACTTTCTGCTATCCTCATAGATCACTGCCTTGCCCAGCCATCTTCAGAGAAGCTTTCTCCTGCAGCAGTGAGAACAAATATAGAGACCCACAGCCAGATATTAAGTAGAGAGTGAGAGGCCTTGAAACACTCAGCCATAAGCAGGGTATCTCCATTAAATACCCTCTTAGGATTCAGAGAATCCTGCAAAAGAGGATGAGGAAAGAGTGTGATAGCCAGACTAAATGGAGGACACCAAGCAAACAAACCTTTCTCAATGAAAAGGATCTAAGCTCATGTGAACTCACAGAGACAGACATAAGTAGCATGCACAGGGTCTGCACAGGTATGCATCAAGTCCTCTGCCTATATAGTATGCTTTCAAGTTTAGTTTTATTATGGGATTCCCAATTGTGCAAACTAATGAGTTGCTGTTCCTTGTGCCTTTTCTTGAGTTCTTTTCCTTTTTTTTTTTCAGTTCTGTTGTATTAGTTTATATATTATATTTCCTTAGACACATGTGTTTTTATGCTAATGAGAGTCAGAAAGGGAGTGGGTCTAGGATGGATGAAATGTGGGGATGAATTGGGAAGTGTAGAAGGGAAACTGTAATTAGGATATATTATGTGAGGAAAATATCTATTTTCAATAAAAGGAAAAGGTGTACTTACAATATGAAAGGAATATATAAATTTCTAAGTGTTTATAATAAATAATACATCTCATAAATATCCTACAATTAGATTCATTCTGGATTGATACATTAACTGCCCTTATGACCCAGTGGTGGGAAGACAACATTAGTCCTGAGAATAGTCAAATCATATTTTCAAGTCTTTTATGAGGGAAAATGGTTCTAGGATTCAAAATGTTAACTTGTGGATTTGTATTTGACGTCCCCTAACTTTTGGGAATGAGTGATGAAAACAACTTGGTATTCTACTAACCAGAATGAGACTACCATTAAACAGGCATGGCACTGAGTAAAGACAACAGAACTATCGTTTTATTAGTAGTGATAAATTGCCCAGTTTAAAGGCCACTGCAGAACAATTTAAAACTACAAACAAGTCTTAAAACAGCAAAGTGATTTGCAAATAATGCAGCTTCCAGAAAAACACTACTACTTAAATGTAAGAAAAAACCCCGAACTAAGCAACATAAAAATGTATAATATACTTTACCCTGGAAAAATTAAGTAAATATGAAAAGAACTATATACTTACAGCCAGGAGAAATACTTAAGAGACAGAGATAACTAAAAAGTGGTACATCTATAAAACATAATACATTTTCAGAATAGTGAATAAACAGCTTAAAGATGTAATTGATCAGTTTTAAAAACATGCTAAGTAAAATAAACAAGACAGTATCCATTTATATTTTATTTCAGAGAATACAAGATTATAAAAAGGGAGAAAGCAGATCAGTGGTTATCTGGGGCCACATATGAGGACACAGGTTACAAAAGGGCACAGAAATATTTTAAGGGTTATTCTTCAAATTGGTATTACTCATGGTACATAAGTATAATTCATATTAAAATGCATTGAAATGTGTATGCAAATGGGTGAATTTTAACATTTCTAGTATGTTATTAAAACATAAAAAGCCTGGCACTGGTAACACACACCATTAATCCCAGCACCTGGGAAGCAGAGACAGGTGAATCTCTGGATTCCAGGCCAGCCTGGTATACAGAACGCCTTCCAGGGCAGGCTCTAAAGATACAGAGAAACCCTGTCTCAAAAAAATCTATAAATAAGTAGATGAAATGAATTTGTGCCTAAGGAAATAAAAGATTTATTAAAGAACAAGCTGAAAAAAGATGTTAACATCTTCTTGTATTATTTTTGATGGTATTTCTAGGATATGTTGTTTATGTATATGTATACCATGAAATTTATATTATATTAGCATCATCAATAGAAAAAAGTCATAGCTTCATCACGGCAAATGAAATACATAAAATATAATAAGGAAAGTAGTTCTGAGTATAGTGAAACATTTCTTGAAGTAATCATGATGAATTTAGTATATTGTCTCAATATGACTTGGTCATAATTTTGCTAAGTTTTCCATACTGGATACATTCTTTATTGACCCAGTTGCTTAAATGCAAAATTCTTCAAAGCAAAATGAAGTAAAATATGTATAAATCTATGAGCAGATAAAAAAATGGTTGGAGTAAGCCACTGCCAACAAGCCAATCTAATAACTCATCTAGACATACTGATATCTCTTTGAAAATAACATTTACTTGACACATCACCAATTTGTTTTATGATGATATTAAAAATATTCTAGCCATCATCATAAATAACCCTATAAGATGTCACAATATAAACTGCAATACCTCTTTTAACATATAACATCTTCTTACTATGGAATTCTTCACATGGTTACTATAACCTGAACATAATCCAGCTTTAGTGCTTTAATAAATACAGAAACTTCATAAAATGCCAAATTTGTGCTATTCTGAAAACAATGTCCTTAAAATGAAATTATTTCGCTTTATAACCATAATGGAAGGCACATACATACTCTTTTCTCATTTTTCATTCAATTATAATAAGTAAAGTTCATGATTAAAACCATAATCTAATTGTAATGTAAAGATGTATTTTAGAAAGTCTCGATTTTAACAGTATTTAATTAGAACAACACAAACTATGACCACCAAGTCACAACAAATTTTAACATGCCAGAAGCAACATGTAGGAAGGAGAAAGACAACAAATTAATTGACTTCAATTGGGCAGGGATAAAATTATACTTCATAACTTTATGTACTTAGAAAGAAAAGGTATGGTAAATACAATTTTTGTAAGTTTTGAGATCAATTACTTAGACAATTTTTACAGGATTATCAGATAGGAAGGAAACATTTTTCTATCAAATTGAGATAAACTTATTTATTTCCAAAGGATTGTTTGAGAAGTTAAATGCAATGAGCATATCTCATATTGACTGACATGTACTCATTTCTATATGTTTTTATGCTCCTTTAGAAAAATGGAACCATTTAAATTATTTAACTGAAATAAAAAACTACAAGTCATATATATTAATAGGATGCTATGTAATGTTAGATACATATGTACACCTGACAATATTTAAATGAGATTAAATATTTATACTTTATCATTTCTTTGCAGTCAAAACACTAATCATTTATTCCAGCTATAAAATGTTTCTAATAAGTATTTATTTATAGTCACTATGCTATGCAATGGTACTGAGAACTTCTTGCTCATCTACAGTTATTTAGTGCTCATTGATGAAGCTTCCAACACTCCTCTCCTAGCATGCACAGCCTCTATTCTGAGCTTCAATAACATCAACTTTTTCATATTTCATACATAAATAAGGTCATATAGAACTTGTCTTTCTGTACCCAAATTATTTATATTAACATAATGATTTCCTTATGACAATAAAATTATTACAAGTAAACACATGGCAAATGCTTCAGGATAATATAGTGAGGAAATGTATTTTTAGGCAAGACCCCCCTCCACCAAAAATGGGACCAGGACAAAGTGAAAACTACTTCTACACAGCAAAAGGAACAGTCAATATACTAATGAGAAAATCATCAGAAAAGAAGAAAATATTTAGAAAATACACAACTGATAAACATGTGTAATACATGAGTAACTCCAAGCACTCAGTAGGGAAAACCCAATAGTAACCTGATTTAACAATGGATAGTACATCCAATTTCCCTTTCTTTTCCCTTGCTCCTCTTCCCCTCCCCATCTTCACCTTATGCTATTCTGTTCCTTCTTCCTATCCCCATCTTTCTCTTTGAGTCGGGATTTTTTCAATGAAGCCTTGACAGCCTTAAAAATCGTAATACTGGTTCACTTCAATGAGTCCTGGGATTATGCTGTGCTCAGCTGTAAATAGTAAGACAGTTCCCCAAAAGAAACATAAGAATGACTCCAGAAGGTATACTAAAAATGCTGAACTTCACCATTCATAATGAAAATGAAACTTTATATAAGAAGGACCATCCAACTGTGGGTGGTGCTACACCTTGGCAGGTGAACCTGGGTTGTATAAAACAGAAGCTGAATTAGCCACAGGGAGCAAGCTAGTGAGCAGTGTGTCTCTTCCAAGGCCTCCTCCCCTTCAGTTCCTGTGTCTAGGTTCCTGCTCCATCTGACTTGCCTCCATGATGGACTATAAACTGTAAACTGAAGCAAATACATTTCTCTGTAAATTGCTTTTGGTTATGGTGTTTTATCTCAACAATAGAAACTGAACTAGGATGTGAGAGACTATCACCTGAATCTATCAGATTGACCTGTAAGCACATCTGTGGGGCATTTTCTTTACCAGTGTGGAGCAGGTAGAACACCTGGGGAGGTGGTCCTGAAAGCTGTAAGAAAGGTTGCTGAACTGGGAAAAAGCCAGTAAGGGACTTCCTCCATGATTTTGCCTCTCCTCAGAGTTCCTACTCTGACTTCCCTCTGTGATCCCCATGATAAGGATGAAGCACGTAAGCCAAATAATCCTTTCCCTCCCCATGTTGCTTTTGATCATGATGTACATCACAGTAATAGAGACTAAACTTAGAAGCCTCATCAAAACTATTCTTCTAATATTGCCAAAGGTTTGGTATCTGTGCCAAAATGACATTATTCTTGAACACATTTGTGTATATACTGTGCAACCTAAATTATCACTGGTGTCTTTTTGGATCTACTAAAAAATACAGAATATTGCTTCTGTCATTTAGGTGGTCAAAACCAAAAAACATTTCTAATAATTGGTAGAACTACTTACTACATCCTCTCTCTTTGGTCTCTACCCACAATAGAGAGCAAATTTTACAGCCATTATTACCCATGCTTCTGTATATCACTAAGAACTTTAGTAATTTGAGACAGTCTCTAGTCTAGGCTTGTCTAAAATTCCTTATAGAGTATAGTCTTGAATTTTTGAACCATCTTTCTCTACCGCCAAGAGTTAGGATTACAGGTGTATGCCAACTCCACTTGGGATCAAATACAGGACTTCATGAATAAAAGGCAAATAATTTAGCAAATGAATGATATCTAAAGCTATAATTTCAGTCCTGTATTTGTACCTCAAACATTGCTCCATGGGATTAACTATATTCATCTCTTTTTAATGTCACTGAAGCTAATTGTTAAATTCCTTTTAACAGTTACCTAGAAATAGCCACAAAAACTTCTGAAGTTAAAATGCATCTTTCTCTTTTGATAGTGTATAAAATGACATTCTTGCCAGAGCTTATAACTGAGTCCTAATTCTGTAATGAAAACACGTGAAAAAATAAAACAAAACTTCACCTCCTTTTACTTCAGTATGATTATTACCAAAATTTCTCTCAAAGTTGCTATTTTATACTATTTCTATCTCTAAAAATTATGCAACTTTCCTTCCTACTATTACTAGCTATACCTAGAACAAGTCACCAGAAAAACATTATCACATGTTAAACTCAAATTCAGCTGATATAGCTGACTAAATAGACTTTTTCCTTCTTTGCTTCACTGGGTAGTTACTGTAACGAATTTCTCAGACTACTGGGAATTTAGGAGTCCTGAGTAATCTTTAACACTTCTTTTTAGTCCATAACTCTTTCATATAGTGTAGCATGAATTCTTTTTAGTCTTAATAATAAAAACCCAGAGTTGGATATAGGAGTTAATGCTAAAGATCAGAGAAGCAGAGCAGCCAACCACTAATTCTTACCTTTACTGAATCTCAGACCAAAGAGGCAATACTGTCTCTAGGAATCCTCAGACTGAATGCCCTCTCTAATAAAACCTCAGACTGAATGCTCATACTGAATGCTCCTGTCTCCTCCTGCCTTATATTCCTCTCTCCACCCAGCCATATCATTCCTGCCTCCACCTCCTTAGTGCTGGGATTAAAGACTTCTGACTCCCATTTATCTCTGAATTATTGGCTATTAGTAGAATCTGGGAGGGAAGAGATCACTATCTTTAGTTGTATGATCTCTGCTGAGCCTACCATTTAATGGGTAGCTCCAAATCTATGGTCACACAGATGTCCTTGGTTGATTTGGGTGAATTAAACAAAACAATGAATAACCGTGAATGACAGAGAAAAAGAATGGGAGGGATTGAGAGATTTGTGAGTAGGTGGGAGGGCAGACAGTGGTGGAAGGGATGTGGGAGTTTTAAGTACTCGGTATGCATATAGTATATGTATGAAAATGTAAGAAAATAGTAAAAATTAAAAATGTAATAGCAAATACAGTTACTTATGAAACATAGTTCAAAAAAAAAAAACCAAGGGCCTTGGTTAAATAAAGTTTCTTTGTGAGTGTTAATTAAAGGTAGCTAGCTACACTGAGTCAACAAAACTAAGGATTCTTATAATTCATTCATCAACTAAAAAGTACTCTTACAACATCAACATTTCTTTTTTTCTTTTTTTGAATTTTTTATTTGATTTGGAAACAAGATTGTTTTACCTGTCAATTCCAATTCCCTCTCCCTCCCCTGCCCCCCTACTAACATCCTACCTATCCAATACCTTTTCTGCTCCCCAGGGAGGGTGAGGCCTCCCATAGGGGCTCTTCCAAGTCTGTCATATCCTTTGGGATAGGGCCTAGGCCCATCCCGTGTATGACATTTATACATCAATGTGACATTAGCTAAGTTAATTATCTTTTTAGCATTAAGGACATAGTTATATTAAGATTCCTTTAAACAACAAGGTGATATTAAGGATAGTAATAAGTAGGGATCTTACCATAAACTGAACAGGTATCAGAAGCACACCCCTACCACAAGAAAATTATTATGTACAGTCATCCCTCCTATTCAACCCATCATCCCTATTTCAAGTTAGCATTGCAAAAAGTCAGAGCATAATACATGAAGTTATGTTATATGTACAAATGACAGAAGTGAAGAAGACAGAGAAAGGTTAAACAAATGTCCCCTAATATATTTACAACATTTAGATGGTTCTTTACACATAATACTCATTAATAAATATTGGAAGATAGGAAAATAACAATTAACATTTTCAATGCTGAAATTAGACTGTTTCAAAGTATAGATATAGATTGGCCACAGAAAACTACAACCAATCAAAATGCAGACTTGTGGAGCCCAGTACCAAGGGATACATCTATAAAACAATCCTACACCTAAGGCTTAGAGAACACTGTAAGCAGGTACAGAAAGATTTTAAGAATCACAGGATCAGGGAGCTTGCTATGACTGCATCTTGTAGTAATGCTAGAGGCTACACCTGTAAAGCCTTAGCAATGTTTGCTTAACATGAGTTGAAGGACAAAAGCAATCAATATACATGACACAGTGGGCAAAGGAAAAGCTTCTGAGGTCTGAACTCTATGCAAATAACTACAGGAAACTAAGAAATTATGAGAATGGGAGAAATAGTCTTCCCCAAGAGCACACCAACTGATTATCCAATACTAACTAGTTAGCAATGAAAACATACATACACATAATATTATACAGACTGAACAGGTTACATTTAGGAATATATATGTATATTCACATAAATACATGCATGTAATAACTATTATTAAACAAAGAGGGCACTAATTTCAAAGAAATCAGGAAGACATATATGGGAGGGCTTCGAAAGAGTAAAGGGAAGGGGAAGTGTTCTAATTACAATCTCACAAAAACCAAAATAGAAATACTCTGTTATTTACATTTGAGTCAAGTATTCAAACTTGTTTATGCTTATGTTTCCATAGACAAAAACATATCTGTGTTATGACAGAAGTGAAGAAGACAGAGAAAGGTTAAACAAATGTCCCCTAATATATTTACAACATTTAGATGGTTCTTTACACATAATACTCATTAATAAATATTGGAAGATAGGAAAATAACAATTAACATTTTCAATGCTGAAATTAGACTGTTTCAAAGTATAGATATAGATATAGATATAGATACAGACATTAATTTTATGGAATAGGTGATGTACTCAGAAGAGTATAGGAATCATTGTGGTGGTTCCTCAAAAAAATTGGAATCAACCTACCTCAAGATTAGCTATACCTGTGGTGACATTCAGTTTATGATTTATTAAAGTTTCCCTGAGGATTCTGAAAGCAAAGTCAGCCACAAGCTACAGACTTTTGGAGGTGGTGACACACACCTTTAATCCCAGGACTCACAAGATAAAGGCAGATGAATCTCTGTTAGTTCAAGGCCACCCAGGGATACATTAGAATGAATCAGTCTAAAAGAGAAGTAGAACTCACAACTTTAATCCCAGGACTCATGAGAGGAATATAAGACAGGAGCAAGGTCTCAGAGCTAGGATTATTTCTCTACCCACATTGAAGATAGGAAGACATTGAAGTCTCGGGGACAATGAGGAGACACATGGACCTCCCTGAGAGGGGAAGTAGAACATATTTTATGGGTGGACTTGGGGCAAAGGGAGGCTTAGAGAAAATGAGGTAGGGAAGATGAGGGAGTATAGGGAGACACAGCTAGAACTGAGGGTCATTTGAGGGATGATATGAAAATCTAGTGCAGCGGAGACCTCCTAAAATATATGAAGATGATCCTAATGGAGTCTCAAAGTAATAGAGAAGACAGAGTTCCAACTGGCAATTGAAGCTTCTAGTACTGGGACTGGATTACATCAAATTGAGTTGCACGCCAAGGGGAGTCCCATGGAAATCCCCAAACAACCCAGGCTGTTGCTGCCAAGACTATAGGTTGCTCCCATAGACTGAAAGCAAGGGCCCATTGCTGAAGATAATATCCACACAACTCATTGAACATAGAGACGTTGAGCTGGAGCCCACATAAAACCTTCACCCCTTTGTTCTAGTGTCTTTCACACAAGAAGGTACTCTGCAGACAACCAAAAGAGAAATGTTAGTATCAACACAGCCACAAACTCTTTATCTACACTGGTATATATACTACCTGCAAGATATGCTAGGGCAATGGTGTGACACAAAGCATGTGTGTGTGTGTGTGTGGGGGGTAACCAACCAATATCTGATTAGACTTAATGCCCACTCCACGAGATGGAACCCATATTTGTCACTACTTGTGTGACCAAGAACCAGAAACTAGATGGCCCAGAGACCTAGGGTAAAAACAAATACTACTGTCTTTGTAAAAAGAGACAAAATGACTCCTAATGATGTTCTGCTATACTTATAGATCAGTACTTTGCTTTGCCATCATCAGAGAAACTTCCTCCTACAGCATATGGAAACAAATACATAGACCCACATCCAAACATTAAGCAGAAAGAGAGAACCCTTGGAACATTCAGCTCTACATTGTATCCCCCTATCAATTCCTCCCCTCATGGAATCCCCATGGAAGATGGGGTGAAAAGAGTAAGAGCCAGAGGGGGTGGAGGAAATCAGGAGAACAAGTTCCTCTAAATCAACTGAGCAAGGTTCATATGAACTCAAAGAGACTGATGCAGCAAGCACAGGGCCTGCACAGGTCTGCACAGGGTCCTCTGCATATATGTTATGGCTTTGAACTTTGTATTTTTATGGGAATCCTGAGTATGTGAATGAGTGGGACTCTGATTCTTGTGCCTTCTCTAGGTATCTTTTCCTTCCATTGGTTTGCCTTGTCCAAACTCAATGTGAGTTTTTTTTGTTTTATCTTATTATATTTTACTTTGTTTTGTTGTTATCTACTACAAGTCGGTTCTTTTTTAATTAGAGACAAAAAGAGAGTGAATCTAGATGGGAGGGGAGGTGGGAAGGAACTGGGAGGTTGAGAGGAAGAGGAAACTGTAATCAGAATATATTGTTTGAGAAAAGAGTCTACTTTCAATAAAAATGGAAAAAGGGAAAATAATAAAATTATTTAGAATATAGTGTATATGTACTAAAACAAAATTCAACAGAAAAATTATGGCTACAGCTCATAAGCATGAATCCATCCTCCAAAAAACCAAACAAATAAACAAAAAAGCCCAAGATTTCTATGTATCATGCCGCATACCTTCCAAATGCATGCTTTGGTACAACGAGCACCAAGAAGACATTTCTCTCTTTTTAATATATAATTATACTCAACTATTAAACAGTGACGTTTTAAATACAAAAGAAGTTAGATGAAATTCATATTTATTTTTCATACTTAAAGGCACATAAATTAACACTTTAGGCTGATAGAATAAGCATTCAATACTTTCTTATTGCTAACTGAAAAAGAAGTAGCTTCCGCACTATTTCATGTTTGATTTTCTTTTCTCAAAGTTTTATTTTTTATTTTTTTTTCGAGACAGGGTTTCTCTGTGTAGCTTTGGAGCCTATCCTGGCACTTGCTCTGGAGACCAGGCTGGCCTCGAACTCACAGAGATCCGCCTGCCTCTGCCTACCGAGTGCTGGGATTAAAGGCGTGTGCCACCAACGCCCGGCTTTTCTCAAAGTTTTATCAGATTTCTTCATCAAGATACATCCTAATATCTTATTTACATATTAATCATTATATTGCAGTGCCAAAGATCCCAATTTTAATAGAACCACACACTTACATACAATTTTATAACTTTGCTAATGGTCTACATAGAATATTCAGTGCTTAAAAAGTATGCTTTCATCATTCCAAATGCTTAAATTTTCATATTTAAAAAAACTGTGTCTTTGCATGTTTCTAACTTTCTAAAAATTGTACTTTTAAAGGTTATGAATGTTGTGCTGGATGTCATGGCACACATTTTTAATCTCAGCACTCAGGGGGCAGAGGCAGGCAGATTTCTCTGAGTTCAAGGAGAGCCTGGTCTAACTAGTGAGATTTGGATCAGCTGCAGTTATAAAGTGAGACCCTGTTTCAATTTATGAGTGTATATGAAGCATGATCATGTCATCACCTCTGAAAATGTGTCATGCCAATCATTATTTTCATGATTAAATACAAATCATAGTTTTTAATATATGTGACCAAAAGGGGGAGCAGAAAGGGGATGGGATAGGCGTTCGGTGGGGGGCAGAGGAGGAGGGGAGGGAAAGGGAACTGGGATTGACATGTAAAACAAGATTATTTCTAATTTAAATAAAAAAGTAAAAAAGACATGTATTTATTGTGTTTGTGTGTGTGTGATATGTGTATTAAATATAATAAGAATACAATTAAAATTAAAAATTAAGTTTAAAATTCCCAGACATGACATTATGGGACAAGTAACCTACAAAGATACCATTGAATGTGTTTCTGTTGGTCATCTACTACAGAAAATGCAGCCTACCCTTAAGAGCAGTTTGTTTCCCCAGTGAGACTCATGGAGAAACTAAATTTTCATTTGCAAGTGGTTATCAATTAGAGAAAGCTTCTGGGGTAGGAATGGGGATATGTGTTCACTTCTCCCTTCAACTATAGGACCAAATCTGGTGTAGAACCATACAGACTTTGTGCATGCTACTTCAGTCTCTGTGAGTTCATATGTGCATTAATCCTGTTGATTTAGAGATTCTTATTTCCATGGTGTCCTCCATCCCATCTGGCTCTTACACTCTTTCTGCCTCCTCTTGCAAAGGGTTCCCTTAGCCCAGAGGGGAGAGATTTGATAGAAACATCCTATTTAGGGCTGATTGTTCCAAGGTCTATCTATCATACTGTCTGCCTGTGTACATCTGTATTTGTTATCTGCTTTAGGAGGAAGCATCTCTGATGATGGCTGACCACTATCTATGAATATAGAAGAATTTCATTGGGAGTAATTTTATAGCTATGTTCTTTTAGTAGAACATTTGGTTTCACACTGGGTTCTTGGGCTGTGCAAATTTGTACATCAGCAATGGAGGAGTGTCCTTCTTGCTCCATATCCTCTCCACCATGAGCTGTCCCTTTGTTTTTGATCTTAGCCATTCTGACAGGTGTAAGATGGAATATCAGAGTCATTTAGATTTGCATTTCCCTGATGGCTAATGTTGTTGAATATTTCTTTAAGTGCTTCTAAGCCATTTGAGTTTACTCTATTGAGAATTCTGTTTAGATCTGTAATCAATTTTTAATTGGGTTATTTGCTTTCTTGATACCTAGTTTTTTTAGTTCTTTATTATATTTTGGATATTAGCCATATATCAGATGTGTAGTTGGGAAAAGTACTTTTCCACTTTGGGTGCTGCTGCTTTGTCCAAATGACAGTGTCCTTTGCTGTGCAGAAGCTTTTCAGTTTCATGAGGCCCATATATTGTTTATTTTCATGCCTGTGCTAACAGGGTTCTATTCAGAAAGTATTTTCCTGTGCCAGTGAGTACAAGGATATTTCCTATTTTCTCTTTTATAATATTCAAAACATGGAGATTATAAGACTAAAATTATGCTGGGTGTTGGTAGCACATGCCTTTAGTCCCTGAACTAGAGATGCAGAGGCAGAAGCAGGAAGATCTTTGGGAGTTCGAGACCAGCCTGGTCTATAGAGCAATTTCCAGGACAACCTCCAAAGCAACACAGAGAAACCCTGTCTCGAAAAAAAAAATAAAATTACAATACATTTCTATCTATGATTACTTTTAAATTCTTAATATTTTATAATGTTTGTTGCTGTTCAGATTTTACCATTTATCTTATATTTTTTCCAAGATGATCCATTTAACTAGGAATTCAAATTAGGTTCCTAAACTGAAGTTAAAGTTTCTTTTAATCTCTTACCTCTCTTTTTCTTTATTTTTCCCACTCTAATTTATTATTGTTACTGAAGAACCTGAACTGAATTTTTATAGAATCTTTTATTACATTTATTTCCCCTATATACTTTGTACACTATGTACACTGTTATTTTTTGGCAAATACATGCTTTAATAAAGCAATGTTTGTTCTTCTTATGAGGTTGTCTTAGTTAGGGTTTTGTTTGCTGGAAGGATACCATGACTATGGCAGTTCTTATAAATGAAAACATTTAATGGAGGCATTTCAGAGGTTCAGTCCATGATCATAATGGAGGGGAGCATAGCAGCATGCAGGCAGATGTAGTGCTGGAGCTGAGTCCTAAATCTTGACTCAGAGGCAACATGAAGTTGTTTGTTTGTCACATTAAAGGCAGCTTGAGCAAAAGAGACCTCAAGCCTACCCCTACAGTGACACACTTTCTCCAACACGGCCACACTTCCTAATAGTGCCACTCCCTTGAAGGACATTTTCTTTCTGTTCAAAAACAGAAATATGTTCCAAACATCAAATTTTTGTGCTTATAATTCTTCAATCACAACATTTTATTTAAATTTGCCAAACAAAGCATTAGATGAATTAAAGGGAAATACCTCAGGTCACTTTAGTTTTTGCTTTTGTTTTTGCTATGCATTCATCACAGTTCAATGAAAGAATGTGGCTTAAAGAATAATCATTTATGTTATTATACAGAGTATTATCTGAAAATATGGTAGTAGAAAAAGGTACCATATTTAGCTTTCTTTAACTTGTTACCATTACTGTCTGTTTTAAGGTGGCTTTTCAGTTCTCGCTGAAATACTTATCCTCATTGTTTCTTCAATCTATCCTTTATTTACTCAGTCAGACAACTTTGTTTTAAATTTTTTTGTCTTCTCGAGACAGGGTTTCTCTGTGTAGCTTTGGAGCCTATCCTGGCACTTGCTCTGTAGACAAGGCTGGCCTTGAACTCACAGATATCCAACTGTCTCTGCCTCCCAAGTGCTGGGATTAAAGGCGTGTGCCACCACCATCCAGCAAAAGCCCAAGCTTTATTACACACAATCTTTATATACCTGAATCAAAAGTGGGGTAAGGCAAAGAGACTTCTTGCCAAGATACAAAGAACAAGCAAGCATAATTACCTTGTCAATACCCAAAACATCAAGTAACCACATCCTAAACCAAGTATCATGTTGTCAAGGCAAGGTAGACTATAGTCACACTTGAAGCTAAATATCCTGTTGTTGAAGTAAGACACCCATTAGTTACTTCTCAGGCCAAATATCCTGTTGTTAACAGTCATTTGTCCTGTGGTAGAAGCTCAGGTATTAATTAGTTAAATTTAGAAGGAGGAATTGTCAGGGCCCACAGAGATGGTTCCACTTCATCTTAACTTAAGGTTAAACAACAGAATGTTTGGCCTGAAGTGTGGCTAAACAATGATTTTTTTAGAGCAGAGATTTTTTTTTAAGACAGGGTTTCAATGTGTAGCCCTGGCTGTCCTGGAACTCTGTAGACCAGGTTGGTCTTGAACTCACATAGAATCATACAGCAGAGATTTTTAACAAGCCTAGCTTCAAAGAAAACATGCTTTTACTTCTTGCTTGTTTTATTTTTCACTGTCACTGCTGTCTTCGCTCATCAAAATTTCCCCCTACAATGTACCCAATGTACCTCCACTGAAGTTTTATTTTTGAGGTGTTGGTTCATATGCAAATGATCATCTATTTTAGTGAGGTGCTGATTGCTATGTGTACCCAACATAACAAAGATCTTAATTTGAATGAGTCTGATACCTATCACAGATGAAGGGGGGGGGACTGTTAATGATATGTTAGCCATATCAACTCATTTCAACTTTCTCAACCCATGAGGATCTGATACCTACAGACTCTCTTCATCAATAAATTAATTTCAAAATATATAAGAATAGTACAAAGTATACCACAAAAGTACCAGCAAATGTCCTTTAATGATTCACATTTTGGTTGCTCATTACTTTCTCTAATTTGTATCAAGTATCCAGATAACCCATAATGTTAAATTGCTGCACCCCTAATTTTACTAATGAGCGCTACCATTCCTCACTAATGAAAATAACACCAGGGGTCATTTCAACTATGTAGTTATTTAAATTAATTATTAGCAAAGCATTGAATTAGAAAAAGTATTTAGAATTTAAAAATCAAAATATTTTACCCCATGCTTGTTCAAAATTTGCTTTACATAATATTATTTTCATAATAAATTTATATAAAATTACATAATATTAGAGGATTACAGTTTCTAGTCACTATGTTCAGAACTTGGCAGAGTTAATATCAGTATCTTTTTGTGTGTAGTTGCTGGTAACAGAACACAAGGCCTTACAAATACTAGACAAGCACTCTACCACTTAGCTATACTGCCAATCCTAGCAAGCCCATTTTAAATGAGATCCTTTGGGTAATTCTTTCTAAAAATATCAGAATCAATTGTATCACCCCAGTAAATATTACTCTCACTGAACATCTGAAATATGAGAAAGTCTAAGGTTCCCATGGCCCCTTCTGAACATCAAAATACCATATAACATAAATGCTACCCATGATATGAAAATAAGCTAGGTATTAGCCAATCCACAGAATCCTTAATTTGCTTTTGTCATTACACCTCTTTGTTAATATATCTCTACATTTTCTTGTGATATTTCTATTTCTAACCAAAAATTAGGTATTGGAAAATAATACAAACCTGTGCTTGCTTCAGCAGCAATACACTAAAAATTATGTCTTTAAATGATATTGGTGAGACTAAACAAGTTCTGTCATACAACTATGTGAGAAACACATAGAAAATTTAAAATTTTCCCACCAAAATAAACTAGAAAAATTAATTTTAGTAACATGTAATGTTAGAATATATCTAAACTGCTCTTTTAACATGTATTTGGTATAAAAACTTGAATTAAAACCAAATCAAACGATGAAGGAAACAGCATGTTCCATGTGCAATGACAGGCAAGTCTGTGAAGTGTTCTATGACTAACAATTTAGAATAATATTCTAAACTAACAATGTTTTATGTTATCGTAATGTTATCTTAATGTTCTTCTGCTCTTCAGGTGGTCACTAAGGTAGTTTCAACTGATTGCCTTTACACACCAGTAGCACAGACACTGAGATCTACAATTAATAAATGGGACCTCCTGAAACTGAGAAGCTTCTGTAAGGCAAAGGACACAGTCAACAAAACAAAATGGCAGCCCACAGAATGGGAAAAGTGATTCACCAACCTCAGATCTGACAAAGGGCTGATTTTCAAAGTATACAAAGAACTCAAAAAGATAGTCACCAAAACACCAAAAATTCAATTAAAAAGTGGGGCTCACATCTAAACAGAGAATTCTCAATAGAGGAATTTAAACTGGCTGAAAGACACTTAAGAAATTGCAGAAAATCCCTAGCAATCAGGGAAATGCAAATCAAAACACCTGTGAGATACCATCTTACTCTTGTCCAAATGGCTAAAATCAAAAACACCAATGATAGTTTATGCTGGAGAGGATATGGAGAAAGGGAACACTCCCTCACTGCTGGTGGGAGTGTAAACTCATACAGCCACTTTGGAAATCAGTATGGTGGTTTCTCAGGAAACCAGGTTTCCCAACAATTCTAGTCTTAGGCATATACCCAAAGGCTGTACACTCATAACACAAGGACATCTGTTCAACTATATTCATAGCAGCACTATTTGTAATAGACAGAACCTGGAAGCAACCTAAATGTCCCTCAACTGAAGAATGGATTTAAAAAATGTAGTGCATTTAAAAAATAGAGTATTACTCTGCAGAAAAAAATGAAATCTTGAAATTTGCAGGCAAATGGATGGACCTAAAAGAATCCATACTGAGTGAGGTAACCCAGACACAGACAGTCAAACATGGTATGTACTCACTCAAAAGTGGATTTTAGACATAGAGTAAAGAATAAACAGCCTACAACCCACAAACACAAAGAAGCTGGGAAACAAGGAACCTAAGAGAGACACACATAGTCACCCAGAGAAGGGGAAATGAACAAGATCTCCTGAGTAAATTGGGAGCATGGGGGAGTGCAGAGGGAGGGAGGAGAAAGGGGAGGGAAGAAGAGAAGGGGGAGGAGAACATGAGGGATCAAGAAGATTGAAATGGGGGAAGAAAAGAGGAGAGCTAGAAAAGAGGTAGTTTAATAGAGGGAGCCATCATAGGTTTAAAGAGAAATCTGGCACTAGGGAAATGTCCAGGGATTCACAAGGATGACCCCAAATAAGAATCTGAGCAATAGTGGAGAATCTACCTTAAATGCCCTTCCCCTATAATGAGATTGAGGACTACCTTAAATGCCAACCTAGAGCCTTCATCCAGTAGCTGATGGAAGCAGAAGCAGATTCACAGCTAAGCACTGAGCTGAACTCCTGAAATCCAGTTGTAGAAAGGAAGGAGTGATGAGCAAAGGCGTCAAGACCATGTTGGGTAAACCCACAGAAACAGCTGACCTGAGCAAATGGAATCTAGGGCTTCTTATTGGCTAGCTCTGACTTAATTATTAACCATTTCTATTAATCTATGTATTTCCATGTAGTCTTAAATTACTGGAGAATGCCTGGTGCATCTTTTCTTCCTGGTCCTTATATGGCAATGGTTCTGGCAGGCTGCCTGTGACTACCTTTCCCAGAATTCTCGTCTCCTAGTCCCACCTATCTTGCTGCCTTATTGGCCAACAGTGTTTTATTCATCAACCAATAAGAGAAACATTTATACAGAAGGACTTCCCCCATCACATGGATCCCAGTAGGACAGCTGGGGAACCAGCATAGGAACAACCAGGCCCCCTGAAGTGGGTATCAGCTGGGAGGCCTGGGAAATCTATGGGGCCTCTGGCAGTAAAACCAATATTTATCCCTAGTTCATGAATGGGCTTTGGGAACCCATTCCCTATGAAAGGATACTCTATCCGCCTAGATACACAGGGGAGGCCCCAGGTCCTGCCCTAAATGATGTGTCAGACTCTGATGATCCCTCATGGGAGGCCTCACCCTCCTTGGGGAGTGGATAGAGGGTGGTATGGGGGGTTCACTGGGGGACATAGGAGGACAGGAAGGAGAAGCAACTGGGATTTGTCTATAAAATAAGATTTTTTTAATTTAAATAAAATTTATTTAAAAAAGAATTTAGTATCATACATTCTAAGTCCATCCATTTATCCTGAAATTTTTATAATTTTATTTTTCTCCTTAGAGATGAATAATATTCCTATATATAATTTAGTATCTCTATCTGTTGATAGACAACTAGGATGATTTTATTGCTAGAGTGAATAAAGCAGCAACAAATTTGGGAATGTAAAAATCTCTAAGGTAGGAAATGGAGTTCTTTGGGTATATGTCCAGGAGTCAAATAACTGTGTCATATGGTAGCTCTCTTTTTAATTTTTTGAGGAATCCCTAGACTGATTTCTTACTCTATTAATTTGCAACTCCACCAAGAATGAATAAGTGTCTCTCTCCACATATTTCTAATATGTGCCAGATTTCTTGATAACAATCATTCTGACTAAAGTGAGGTATATTTCAACGTAACTACACTTTGAATTTTCCTAATGTCTAACAATGTTAAACACCTTTTAAAGTACCTAATGACTGCTTGTGTTTAGTATTTTTGAACTATCTCTTCAATTCATTACCCTATGTGTTGATTGACAATTTCCGTGGTATTGAATTTCTATGACTTTATAAATTCTGGATACTAGTCTATTTTACAGCTGGTAGAAATTTTCTCCCATTTTGTGAGGTGTCTAGTCTGCTGATGCTTTCCTTTGCTGTGGAGAAACATTTAATTTTCATGTAGAATCATCTGTTAATATCTGAGGCTAGTTACTCTGCTATTGGTGTTCTATTCTGAAGGTTCTTGAATATGCTAAGCTTTTAAGGAGTGTTCCCTTTGTTTATTCCTGGAGTTTCAGCCTTTCAGATTTGAAATTAAGCTCTATGACCCATTTTGAATTGATTTGTGTCTAAGGTGAAATATATGAATTTAATTTAATTTTCTGACAACACCATTTGTTGAAGACATTATCTTTTGCCCAGTATTTTTACCTCCTTTTATCAAAACTTAATCAACAATAAGTGACCATGAATTTGAGAGACAGTGCAGGGAAGGGTGATCTATGGGAAGGGATTGAGAGAGAAAAAGGATTGGGGAAGTGGGGAGATGACATAATTATAAAAATTACTATAAAACTAAAAGATAATATGAAGATATTAGTCACATAGTGTCAGAAAGAAAAATAATTGCATATTATCCCTCATGCAAACCCTAGTCTGTAATTTGTGTGTGTGTGCCCATATCATGTGCATAAACAAATGCATAAATAATATGAAAAAAGACAAAAAAGAAAGGGTAAATATGATACAAAAAGACTGAAATTAAGTGATAGACACTTTAATCACGAAAGAGCAAATAAAGCTACTTTTATCTAGTCTTAACTCTGTCATATATTTGACAGTAAGGAGGTAAAATTCAATGTGAAATTCTACATCTTGAAAATGCAATTCTAACTGTAATGAACTTCATTAAAATGTATAGCTTAGGTCTGTTTAACATAATTGTGGTTTTTTAATGTACAAGTTCTTCATAATAAAGTTTCAACAAATCAAAATATAAACCATACATCTGCCTGAGAGAAACAGAAGTTAACATCAACAGTAAATTTTAGTAATATTATATTATATTTCCAATTACAATGCACCTGCTGAGATAGGCTAAATGCCACCCAGAGGTTCTCAAGACAAACTGGTTAGTAAAGTTGTACTCAAGAAATGACTAGGCATTAACAGTTGACTCTGCTATCTCTTGGTATCTACAACTGAAAATTTAGGTCAGGTCAGAATGCAATGTGAGCCCTCATGGTTGAATGGAAATAATTTATTGTAATCATGAAGAATAACTACCAGGTAACAATGAGGTTGTTACATTGAAAGCTGCATTGTTCCTTATGAAGCTGTCAAGTTCACCCTCCAGAAATAAGCCTGGATATTTGAGATAAGAAATAATCACTAGAATCAGAAATCATTCTCAGCATGGAAGAGTTTAGCCAGATCCTCTCACAGACAGAAGAGTAAAATAATAAAATAGATCTTAGCCTAGAAAATCATCGTACATATATAAAAAAGTGACCATGTTATAGGAGTAATTATCATCTGATTATTTAGTTCTTTCTTAGCTAGTATCAAAAACTGAAAACCTATAGAAGTTGTTTTTGCATATTTAATTATGTTTAAAAGGTAGTGCTGACAGCACAGGAAGATTTGGTGGACTTTGCAGAGCCCCCGTTGAGGGCCCTACCCTGACTGGGGAGTGGTGGGTGGATGGAGTGGGGTGGGCTGGGTGGGGAAGGAGGGATGGGGTGAGGGGAGGGAGAGGGAGAAGGGACTTACATGTGAAACAAGCTTGTTCCCTAACTGGAACTAATAAATAAATTTTTTAAAAAAGGTAGTGCTGTCCACAGACTGGAAAGCTTAAACAATTAGAAAATTATTTCTTGCAACTTCAGAGACTAAAAGTCTAAACCAAGGGTGCAAGCATGGTAAAGTTTAAAAGTGACTTGGTTTGAAGATGGCTGTTTCTTGTTATTTAACAAATTGAGAGATAACAATATTCATGATTTCTCTCTCTTTGGAAAGAAAAGAGAATAGTGTGCTGCTACTTCTAGATCTAGAAGGTATATATTATCATAATAAAATGTTCAGGTCATACATCTCAAATGTCAATATTAATGTACATATTCCTGAATGATTCTCATTCAAGATTGTATCTATTTGGAAAGTAGGTCCTGCTAGATACTTATAGTAAGAATGTAAATTTCATAAATTTATCCACCAAAAGAAATAATTGTTAAATGAAACATAAAAGCATTTAATTTTTCTCACTTAATACTTAAGATAACACATGGCCAACATAGTAAATTCTCTATCTATAAGCAGGTGTTTCAGAAGGTGCTCTTTCACACAATAAGAAACCTCTTTACCTGCTAAGGAAGCTTAGGCATTATTTATCTCTATGAACTAAAATACATTATCAGGAATATCCCTAATTGTAATATCCTTAAAGACCAATCTATTTCTTCATTCAGAAATATCACTACTCTCACAAAAGAAATTCAAGTTCTATGGTGGAAAAAAGGTCTATATTCACTAAGTGTCAAGTATTAATCAAACAAGATGGGAACTTAAATGGATTTGTGTTTTGAATACAGACCTTAAAATACCTTTATTTAGTTCCTAACAACAGAAAACTGTGCAAAATACCCTTAATTTAGCCAGGCATAGTAGAGCACTGCCTGCAATCTCAGTTATTTGGAGACAGCAGCAAGAGGATTGGTAAAAGTTTGCACACTGCCTGGTCTAAATAGTGCATTTAAGGCCAGCCAAGGTTAGCTATACAGTGAAACCCTATCTCAAAAAGCAAAACTAAATCTTGCTTTTTTTCAATCTCTCAAACTCTTATTTCATTGACTATAAGGTAGTATCTGATAATTATTTTTTTCTGTTTACCTGAATATGCCTTTAAATGTTACAGCTGGATGACTCCAAAGGTCTTTATAGATGCTGATTATCTCCTGTAGAATTCAATCTACAAGAGAAATTGAGTGAATCTAATTCCAAAATTGCTATTTCCTCCCTTCTTCCATCTGTTATTACAACAAACTTGTGAAAATAATAAATTTCTGCACTGTAACATGACTCAAAATAAGAATGCCATGAATGATACAAAAGGAAGTCTGTCTGCAATTTATATTATAGTAAGAATATGAGAAATAAAATGTGAACAAGTGAAGAGGGCCCCAACTTTGAATTAGGACAGTAAAATGCCAGAGACTGCATTCCAAAATCTTTGTTAAAAGAGTTGATGTATTTCTTTCACTCCTCCTATGAGGCTGGTAGTTCATCACATACTAAAGTAGACTTGTGTTAGACACCTTTATATGTATATATATGCTTAGCTGTAACAAATACAATAATCTAGATTATTTAAGAGAATGTAGGGAATGTGTGACAGTAAAATGCTCACTCTGTGGCCATGAAGTAAAAGTGGAGGAAAATATCAGGGGACCCACAAGGACATGGCCTTCATAACCCGAAAGACAACATTTTATGTACCCCTTTCCAGTATTTACCTCAAAATACTTGTAAAGACCACAGTTTTAACACATGAGTCTTTGAGATAAATTCAAGAGTCAAACTGTAACATGCCTGGAGCTAATTCCTGGGTATACTTACATTCATCACTAAGAGTGTTTAGCTGTTTGAGTTCAAGGCCAGCCTGGACAAGGGAGTGCCAGAACAAGCTCCAAGACTACACAAAGAAACCCTGTCTTTAAAAAACAAAAAAGAGTATTTAGCTGTCCAGATGATTTATTCCATAATTATTTTTTAATCTGTGGTGATATATTGTCTATGATCTAATAAAGCTTGCCTGTAGATCAGAATGCAAAGCTAGACACATCCATAGAAGCTGTGAAGTGTTGGCATACACCTTTAATCCCAAGACTCAGGAGACAGAGGCAGATGGATTTCTGTGAGTTCAAGGTCACCCTGGGATACATGAGAATGAATCAGTCTAAAAGAGAAATTGAGCTCATGCCCTTAATCCAAGCACTAGCAAGTATATAAGGACCTCAGTACAGTCTCAGAGAGCAGCTGAAGTTTTGAGGGGAGACCATTGCAGTCTCAATGGGTCTGAAGAGCAGTGCAGTTTGAGATGTGATCTCCCCTTCCATCTGAGCGTTGGTAGATGTGAGAATCCTCTAGTGTCTGAATGTTTTTCTGACCTTCATCTTGAACCCCAATATCTGTCTCTGGGTTTTTATTATTCATGCTACATTAATCTCTCAGTACTCCATGCTACTTAATTTTATCTGTGGCACCTATGAATGTAAAGATTACAACACAGACTCTTCCAAAAAGTTTACTGGGATTTTAATATTCTTAACAGCCCTTCTCTGGCAACGTTTTCCACCCTTATTATAACCAACCATGAAGCAAAGCTAATGAAAAATGCCATATGACTTCTTCTTGAGTCCTTTTTAGTATTGAACATCATGTTCTACATATATTTTTATTCTATAAAATTAATCCTGAATGAGTTAATGTAGAAAATGAAATGAATTTGATCATTGTTTTGATATATTGTGCAAATAACACTTCCATAAAGTATCTGGTACATAATTTGTAAGGAAATAGTAAAAATTCTATCTCTTCCCTACAATAAAATCCTTTCACACTTTAATTACTGGTAGAGTCAAATTATTTTTACCAATAAACAGAAATATAATGTTTTGAAAATGACACTTGAGTCTTCTAATATTATAAAAGGAAAAGGATATCATTTTATGTGTGTTCATGTATATAAAATTACTTATATGCATATAAAAAGTTGCTTTGATAAATAAAGTATAAAACTTATGAAGTATTCTTATTTATTCTTTTCTGTTCTGTTTTTCTTAATACACAACACATATTAATTTAATAGGTCTAAATATACCAAAATGTTTATTAAATAAAACATACCATCAGAACTTAATGTCAATAAATAATACCAAAGCACTACTTTTATTATAAAACAATGCTTCCAATTAACTAGAGATTGCAGATATAGTCTATGTCATTTCAAAACTGAAGTATGAATACTGAAAAGTGTACATTTTAATAAGCATACCAATCATTAAATTAAAATTCTTCTAGTATATAAACATCAATATCAGAAGTGGAAATTACAAGGAGGGTCCATGCATGGAAATATATGCATATGAATCATCAAAAATCCCTGTAAGATATTTTGTATTTAGGAGGAGGGAGGGCAAACTGTTGTTGGTATGTAAAATAAATTTAAAAAGGTAAATGAAATAAAACTAAAAAAGAGAAAGAAATGGTTTTCAAATAAAATGTCACCCCCAAAAAGTTGTTTTATATTGCTGACTCCTCTAAAATATTTGACTATAAAATTAAGATTTTCCTTTTGTAAAACATACTATATCCCACAGGCATGGAAAATGATCAAACAAGAATTGGCAATGCACTAGTGCCATGAGTTTAAGAAATTGGGGGAACTCAGAAAATGTCAAATGGTCATAAGAAATACATTAATTTTGGGCTGTAGAGATGGCTCAATGCTTAAGATCACTAGCTGCACTTCCAGAGGACCTGGGTTCAAATTCCAGCACCCACATGGCAGCTCACAACTGTCTGTAACTCCAGTTCCCCGGGATCCTACAACTTCACATCAATGCACATAAAATAAGGTTAAAATAAATTATTTTAAAAATATATTAATTTAATGAAAACCAGTATGTTTTAAAGATTTGTCAGAGATTATATGATGATAATACTGAAAAGCTCAACTCATAACAGCAGCATTTAGTCTCTTTTTTTTTTTTCATCTTTCTTCTTCCCACCAGCTCTCTGGTGTAAATGAAATGAAAGAATTATATACAAGTAAACTGTTAAGATACATCTATATTTATTCTAAATTGGACCAACAAAATAATTCACTATTAATTGTGTACATGTCTTCATCTCTTACAAGAAGAGATACAACCTTCATGTGCTGAAATAATTCCTTCTCTTTTAGCTTTTTATACATGGTATTCACATTTGCAACACAAATAAATCTTTCTTCATGCTTCACTGAAAATTAGAATGTAGCACTCTTCAAAGTTGGTGTTTGTAATTTTTACCTAATCTCAATGTTCACTATCTTAATAAACTATATGGTCACTTTGATCAAACAGAGACACATCAGCATAAAACTGTCTCAATTTCATAAAATAATATGGGAATTTTTCTTAAAATTTGTTCCATTTAAAATTATTTGTACACAGGTGTGTCTGAGTGTAGGTATGTACACTTGTCACAAGTGTATACAGAAGCCACAGGTATCAGAATGCCCTGTAGCCAGAGATATGTGCCTTTATTAGCTCTTTAGTATGGAGCTAGAAATGAACACATGTGCTATATAAGAGCAGTATGTGCTCTTAAATGGTGAGCCATCTTTTCAGCCCTCACATGTGAAATTTTAAATGATTCTGAAATCCTAGGATTTCACACTTTGAAATAAGCCAAATTATTTTGTTCTTAACAAGGCCTATGTGGGGTTAGGGAGAAACCTGGTGCTAGGGAAATTCCCAAGAATCCACAAGAAGGAACTTACGTAAGACTCCCAGCAATAGTGGAGAGGGTGCCTGAACTAGCCTACCCCTGTAATGATTGGTAAATACCCCAACTATCATCATAGAGCCTTCATAAAGTAACTGATGGAACCAGATGCAGAATCCACAACCATGCACCAGGCCGAATTCCCGGAATCCAGTTGAAGAGAGGGATGGGGGGAATACATGAGCAAGGGAGATCAAGATCATGATGGAGAAATCTACAAAGACAACTGAACCAAACTTGTGGAAACTCATGAACTCTGGACTGACAGCTGTGGAGCCTCTATGGGACCAAACTAGGCCCTCCATATAGCCTGGGCTATATGAGGGAATCTCTCAGGTAGAATCTCTCAGGAAGGTCCTACCTTCCCCAGGTAGGGCCAGGTTCTATCCCTGGTGCATGAGCTAGGTTGTTTGAGTCCATTTCCTATGAGGGGATACCATGCTCAGCCTTAAAGCAGGGGGAAGAGGCTTGGTCCTGTCCCAACTTAATGTGCCAAACTTTCCAACTACCCATGGGAACCCTTACCTGTTGGGAAGAGTGGATGGAAGTGGGCTGGGGGGAGTTAAATGGGGATGAAAGAGGTGGGAGGGAAACTCTGGTTGGAATGTAAAATGAAATTAAAAAATAGAGAAGAATGAAGAGGAAGAGGGGAGAAAAAGCCTAAACTCATTTTGAAATATGATTGCCTCTGTGTACTATAATTTCACTATCTTTATAGAACTGAAGTAGTTACTGTGGGAATAGGTTTCTCATACAAAGATGTTTAGTCATTTTTTTCTCTCCTTTCACATTCTCACTTGTGCTTCTGCCTTATATCATGGAATGATACAAAATGTCAGGTACTGACACTCTGCACTTCAACTTTCCAACCAACAAAATCTTAAACCAAATTAAGTCAGTCCAATCTCTTACAGATTTTCTTAAAATTTTAATAACAAAGCAGAAAATTGATGCAGACAAATATCTAACTGACATCATGAAAGGAAACTCTCAACTTGAGTCTTTGCTAGGTTTCTGTATAGTAAAATAGAAATTCCAAATCTATCCCCAACTACTCTCAGCTAAGATGGAGAAAACTCAGGTTCTATTCAAGGGAAGCAGATTCACTAAAACACTGTAACATAGTCAAGTCAGATACTGGACTTCCTTCTCCAGGGTCTAGCCTACTGAGTCTTCCTGACACTCCCCTCCATATATCCTCCTCAAATCTCCAGATATATCCAGGGTCCTATATCTAGTTCCTCTAATTAGTCTGGTCATCCCTGCCAGCACCACAGCCATCCTCCAGGATTCTACTAAAACCATGACTACCCCTCAACCCATTGGCATCTCCCATGCCACATCAAACCTAGTCAATACTATCCCTACACTCCATGCTTGGAACTGGAGAAATATCAGTTACACCAACCCAGTCCCCTCTGTCCACCTGACATCATTACACCTATAGTTCCTGATCATTATCAGGACATTTGCAACCTCTAGGCTGAACATGCTAGCATATCCTTTCTTCTGTCCCATATCACACAGAGAACTAACAAAAGTATTCTACATGTCCAGATCTCTCTGCAAAATACAAATAATATGGAGGATCAAGCCAGTATATCCTCTCCCAAAACCTACCATCCTGTAGAAATGTTTGCCAATGAGAATTACATAGATGAACATTTGGATCTAGAATTTAAGAGAATAATAAACTTTATCAAAGAATTCAAAGAGTTTAAATAAACAGTTTAGTGAAATTAAGGAGAAAGAACTTGAGAATAAAAGTCTGTGTGATGCCCAAGAAAATATGAACATGAGGCTAATGGAAATGATGAAGACAATCCAAGACTTGAGAATATAATTCAACAGAGATAGAAACAAGAAAGAACAATCAATCTGAAATGAAGATGGGGTTAAGAAATCAATTAACCTCTCCACTATTGCTAGCAGTCTTAGTTGGGGGTCACCCTTGTGGATCCCTGGTACATGAACTAGCT
The DNA here is from genome assembly GCF_003668045.3 of Cricetulus griseus. Lineage (NCBI taxonomy): Eukaryota > Metazoa > Chordata > Mammalia > Rodentia > Cricetidae > Cricetulus > Cricetulus griseus. The sequence goes on from NC_048604.1 coordinate 60,082,032, forward strand.
GATTGGAGCATACTCCCTATGACTCCCCATGGGAGCCCTTACCTGTTGGGAGGAATGGATGGGGTGAGCTGGGGACAAGGAAGCGGGGAGGAGGAGGGGTTGGAGGGAGAACTTTGGTTGGAATGTAAAATGGAATTTAAAAATAAATAAAAAGAAAACATAGAAAGGAAAGAACACCATTAACTTAACTAGAAAACTAAAAGGAAATCCTTAAAAGTAGAATGAATAAAGCTGAAAATAGAATATCACACAGGGCTTGAAGATAAAGTACAGGATCTAGACAAAATGAAAAAAATATGAAAAATTTCAAAACACAGAAAAGAAACATACAGTACATGTGAGAAACAATGAAAAGATCAAACTTTCAAATTAGAGGCACAGATGAGGGAGACAAATCCAAGGTCCATGGCATAGACCAGAACTTCAACAAGATGGTAGAAGACACATTCCCCAAACTGAAAAAAGACATAGCCACATAGAAGTGCACATAAAAACAAATGACCAAAGAAGAAAATCTCCACAGTATGTCACAGTTATGACCCTAAGTATAAAGAACAAAGAAAGTGCATTGAAAGTTTCAAGAGAATAATCACAGTCACGTATAAATGTGACTCCATCAAAACAATAGCTGATTTCTAAATGGGAAATTTCAAAGTCAGAAGAACCTAGAGAAATATATCTAAGTCCTAAAAGACCAAGAAAGCCAATCTAGACCAATATATCCAGCAATAATAACCACCATACTTCAATGGGAAAGAAAATCTTTCCACAATATTAACAGCCTAAAAATTATATTCAGCAAACTAAGCCTAAAGAAAATATAGGAAGCAATATCTTGGGGTGAATAAAGTGAGCATAGCCAGGATACTATGAAGAGAAATATGAAGCAATAATTACTAAAGCACAAAGTACCACTGAGAACACAAAAATCACCACCAGCAATCAACTATACGGTAACCACAATTCACACATACATTTCAATAATTACTTTTAGAATGGCCTCAGGTAAGCGTGGGCTTGTTTCCACCCAGCCTTCCTCTGCCCTGCTGAGAGACACCTGAGGCCTGGGGACTACTCACAGGGAGAATATCATCCTGGCAGATCCAGCACACAAAGAGAATTCCTGGGCCATGGTACCAGTCCTGCCTCCATCCACGGGACTAGGTAAGCCTGGGCCTGTTTCTGGTCAGCCTTCCACTTCCCTGCTCAGAGACACATGAAGCCTGGGAACTACTCACAGAGAATCCCATCCCTGCAGGATACATCCCACCCAAGAACTGCCTAGGCCCCCATACCGTTCCTGACTCCATCCATGGGAAGAGGAGAGATATCAGAGTATTGGACCTGTTTGCACCCACCAGAAGGGAACCTTGGTCCTGTACCCACCAGAAGAAAAGACTCCCTCTACACCCACCAGAAGAAGGAATGGGAAGAATACAATATAATAACACAACAACAGAAAAACCAATATGACATCACTGGAGTCTAGGGACTCTACACCAGCACAATCTGAACATCACAACACAGATGAAGCAGAAGAAAATGACCTTAAAAACATCTTCATGAAAATGATAGAGGGCCTCAAAGAAGATATGAGAAAATCCCTTAAAGAAATGTAAGAAAAAAAAACACCAGAAATAAACAAATCTCTTAAGGAAAGCCAAGAAAATACAGTCAAACAGCTGAAGGAAACAATTTAGACAGTTCAAGACCTGAAATATGAAACAGAGACAATAAAGAAAACAAAAACTGAGGGAATGCTGGAAATAGAAAAGCTGGATAAGTGATCAGGAACTACAGATGCAAGGAAAACCAACAGAATAAAAGAGATGGAAAAGAGAATCTCAGGAGTTGAAGATACACTAGGAGAAATAGACTCATCAACCAAAGAAAATCTTAACTCCAACAAATCCCCAACAAAAAACATCCAGGAAATATGAGACACTGTGAAAAGACAAAACCTAAGAATAATAGGTATGGAAAAGGTGAAGAAACCAAACTCAAAGGTGCAGAAAACATGTTCAACAAATTCATAGAAGAAAATTTTCCCAACCTAAAGAAAGAAATGTCAACGAAAGTACAAGAAGCCTACAGAACACCAAATAGACTGGACAACAAAAAAAGGTCTCCTCGCTACATAATAATCAAAACTCCAAACATACAGAATAAAGAAAGAATACTAAGAGCAGCAAAGGAAAAATGGTCAAGTAATATATAAAGTCAAACCTATCAGAATTAAACCTGACTTCTCCATGGAAACTCTGAGAGCCAGAAGGTCCTGGATAGATGTTCTACCTATACTAAGAAACCATGGATGCCAGCCCAGACTACTATTCCCAGCAAAGATTCCAATCACTATAGATGGAGAAAACAAGATATTCCATGACAAAACCAGATTTAATCAATACATATCCAACAATCCATCCCTACAGAAAGTTCTGGAAGGAAAATTCCAACAAAAGGGAGTTAACTACAACAAGAAAAACATAGGCAATATATAATCCCACTTTAACAACAGCGAAAAGAAAAATGGGGTGGAAATCCACACACAATTCCACCACCACCATCAAATCCAAAACAAACAAGAATGAACAATGAATGGTCATTAATATCCCTCAATATTAATGGTCTTAACTCGCCTATAAAAAAGACACAGATTAGCAGAATGGATAAGAAGAAATAATCCATCCTTCTGCTGCATACAAGAAACACACCTCAACTTCAAAGACAGACGGTACCTAAGAATTAAAGGTTGGACAAAGATTTTCCAATCAAATGAACCCAAGAAACAAGCTGGGGTAGCAATCCTAATATCCTACAAATTGGACTTTAAAAATCAATCAAAAGAGAAGAAGGGGGTCACTTCCTACTCATCAGAGGAGAAATCCATCAGGATGAAGTTTCAATTATGAACATCTATGGCCCAAATACAAAAGCATCCACATTTGTAAAAGAAACATTACTGAAACTCAAATCATACATAAAACCTCACACACTTATATTGGGAGACTTCAACACCCGACTTTCACCACTAGACAGGAACACAAGACAGAAACTTAACAAAGAAACAAAAGAACCAATAGAAGTTATGGAACATTCAATCCAAACACAAAAGAATATACCTTCTTCTCAGCGCCACATGGAACCTTCTCTAAAATCGACCACATACTTGGCAACATAGCAAACCTCAACAGGTACAAAAATAACCCCCTGTATCTTATCAGACCACCACACTTTAAAGTTAGAATTAAACAACAACACAAATTGCAGAAAACCTACAAACTCATAGAAATTTAATAAAGCCCAATTGCACCGTCCCGGGGTCCAGGAAGAAATAAGAAAAGAAATTAAGCACTTCCTATAATTCAATGAGAATGTGGACAAAACATACCCAAACATATGGGACACTTTGACAGCAGTGCTAACAGGAAAGTTAATAGCACCAAGGGCCCACATGAAGAAACTGGAGAATAGTCACACTAGAGAATTAACAGCTCAACTGAAAGCTGTATAACACAAAGAATACAATGCACCCAGGAGGAGTAGATGCCAGGAAGTAATCAAATTGAGGGTTGTAATCAATAAAATAGAAACTAGGAAAACAATACAAAGAATCAATATAACAAGGAGTTGGTTCTTTGAGAAAATCAACAAGATAGACAAAACTTTATCCAAACTTAGCAAACAGCAGAGAGTGAACATGCAAATTTATAAAATCAGAAATGAAAAGGGGGCATAACAACAGACACTGAAGAAATCCAGAGAATCATCAGATCATACTTTGAAAATCTGTATTCCTCAAAATTAAAAATGTAAAGGAAATGAACAATTTTCTGGATAGATTTCGCTTACCAAAATTGAATCAAGAACAGATAAGCAATTTAAATAGACCTATAACCCATAATGAAATGGAAGCAGTCATCAAAAGTCTCTTAATCAAAAAAAAAAAAAAAAACAGGGCCAGATTGTGTCAGTGTAGAATTCTACCAGAAATTCAAGGAACAGCTAGCACCAACTCTCTTCAAAGAATTCCACACAGTAGAAGCAAAAGGGTCACTGCCAAATTCCTTTTGCAAGGCTTCAATAACATTGGTACCCAAGCCACACAAAGACACAACTAAGAAAGAGAACTACAGACCAATATCCTTCATGAAATTTGATGCAAAAATACTCAATAAAATACTGTCAAATCAAATCCAAGAACATATCAGAAAAAGCATCAACCATAATCAAGTAGGCTTTATCCCAGGAATGCAAGGATAGTTCAACATAGGAAAATCCATCAATGTAATCAACCATATAAACAGACTGAGAAAGAAAAACTACATGATCATCTCAGTAGATGCTGAAAAAGCCATTGACAAAATCTAACACCCTTCCATGATAAAAGTCTTGGAGAGATCAGAGATAACAGAAACATACCTAAACATAATAAAAGCAATAAACAGTAAGCCAACAGCCAACATCACAATAAATGAAGAGAAACTCAGTGTTTGCCCTATAATCAGAAACAAGACAAGGCTGTCCACTCTCTCAATATTGTCCTTGAAGTTCTAGCTAGAGCAATAAGACAACAAAAGGAGAACAGTGGGATACAAACTGGAAAGGTAGAAGTCAAACTTTCACTATTTGCAGATGATATGATAGTCTATATAAGTGACCTGCAAAACCCTACCAAAGCACTTCTACAGCTGATAAACACCTTCAGCAAAGTGGCAGGATAAAATATTAACTCAAAAAATCAGTAACCCTACTATATATGGATGATAAATGTGCTGAGAAAGAAATCAGAGAAACATCACACTTTACAATTGCCACAAACAACATAAAATATCTTGGGGTAATGCTAACCAAGAAATTGAAAGACCTGTATTTTAAGAACTTTGAGTCTTTAGGGAAAGAAATTAAAGAAGATACCAGAAAATGGATTTCCCATGTTCTTGGATACACAGGATAAACTTAGTAAAAATGGCAATCTTGCTGAAAGCAATCTAAAGATTTCAATACAATCCCCATCAAAATCCCAGCACAATTCTTCACAGACCTTGAAAAAACAATTCTCAACTTTATATGGAAAACCAAAAGACCCAGGATAGCCAAAACAACCCTGTATAATAAAAGAATGTCCAGAGGCATCACCATCCCTGAATTCAAGCTCTATTATAGAGGCTATAGTCCTGAAAACAGCTTGGTATTGGCACAAAAATAGGCAGGTAGACCAATGGAACTGAATTGAAAACCCTGATATCAAACCACACTCCTATGAACACATGATTTTTGACAAGAAGCTAAAATTATACAACGGGAAAAAGAAAGCATCTTCAACAAATGCTGCTTGCATAATTGAATACTGGAATATAGAAGATTGCAGATAGATGTATAGCTATTGCCATGCACAAAACCTAAGTCCAAATAGATCAAAGACCTCAACATAAATGCAGCCACACTTAACCTATTTGAAGAGAAGTTAGGTGGTACCCTGGAACAAATTGGCACAGGAGTCTGCTTCCTGAACATAACACCAGTAGCACAGACACTGAGATCTACAATTAATAAATGGGACCTCCTGAGACTGAGAAGCTTCTGTAAGGCAAAGGACACAGTCAGCAAGACAAAACAGCAGCCCACTAGTGAGGGGAAAAAGAAACAATGGAATCTTGAAATTCGCAAGCAAAAGGTTGGAACTGAGTGAGGTAACCCAGTCACAAAAGACAAAAATGGTATGTACTCACTCGTATATGGATTTTAGATCTAGAGCAAATAAGTAGCAGCCTACAATCCACACTGCCCAAGAAGCTAGGAAGGAGGAGGAGGACTCTAACAAAGACAACAAGGTCCCCCAGAGTAGAGGAAAAGGACAAGATCTCCTATGCTAATAGGGATCATGGGGGGAGGGGAGAGGAAGTTAGAAGAAAGAGAAGGGGAGGGGAGGGGAGTATAGGAGAGAGCATGAAGATCTAGTCAGGAGAGGAATGGAGGAGAGCAAGAAAAGGGATACCATCATAGAGGGAGCCATTATAGGTTTAAAGAGAATTCTGCCACTAAGGAATTGTCTGGACATCTACAAGAATGACACCAACTGACAATCTAAGCAATAGTCAAGAGGCTACCTTAAAAGTCCATCTCTTATAATGAGATTTAGTAACTACCTTATATGCCATCCTAGAGCCTTCATCCAGTAGCTGATGGAAGCAGAGGCAGACACACACAACTAAACACTGAGCTGAATTCTGGAATCCAGTTGCAGAGAGGGAGGAGTGATGAGCAAAGGGGTCAAGATCAGGCTAGAGAAACCCACAGAAACAGCTGGCCTGGACAAAGGGTTGCTCATGAACCCCAGACTGATAGCTGGCAAACCAGCACAGGACTGTTCCAGACCTCCTGAAGGAGGAAGTCAGTTTGGAGGTCTGGACAATCTATGGGGCCACTAGTAGTGGATCAGTATTTATCCCTAGTACACAAATGACCTTTGGGAACCCTCTCCTCATAGAGGGATACTCTGGCAGCCTAGACACACTGGGGAGGGTCTAGACCCTGCTCCAAATGATATTACAGATTTTGAAGATCCCCCAAGGAAGACCTTGCCCTCCCTAGGTAGCAGAAGGGTGTTGGGACAGGGGTCAGTAGGGGACATGGGAGGAGAGGAGGGAGAGGGAACTGAGATTGACATGTAAAAGAAGCCTGTTTCAAATTTAAATAAATAAACAATTGTTGTAGGAGCCGGGCATTGGTGTCATACACCTTTAATCCCAGCACTCGGGAGGCAGACGCAGGTGGATCTCTGTGAGTTTGAGACCAGCCTGGTCTACAAGAGCTAGTTTTACAACAGCCTCCAAAGCCACAGAGAAACCCTGTCTCAAAAAAACAAAAAGAAAAAGAAAAAAATAAAAAGAATCCAGTCCTATTCTAAACATATCTACCAAACTTTTCTGATGTATCCAATTTCATAGAAAATGCACTTCCGGAGTTAAAGGTACAGATTAACATCAATCCATAAATTAGGTGATTTCAGTACCCCACTTTCTACAATAGACATGTAGTCAGAACAAAAAATAAGCAAACATCAGAGTTAAATGACATCATATATCAAATGTGTTTAACAGATACCTAATACTATTCCAACCAAACACCAAAGAAAACACATTCAACTCAGCAGTACATAGAAGTTTTTCTAAAATAGACCACATCCTTGGACACAAAATAAAAGTGTATGAATTTAAAAATGACTGAAATAACTCCATATATTCTATTCTCAATACAATAAAACCTAAAACTGACAAGAACAAACCATTATGAAAATTCATCACTAAATAATTATTGGACAAAAAAAGTAAACTAAGAAATCAAAACTAGCCTTAAATATTATAAAAATGAAAACACAACACCACAAAATAAACACACTGAAAGCAGTCTCATAAGGGAAATTTATAGCTCTGAATGTTCATCATAAAAAATCAGAAAGAACAAAATAAATGATTTAATATTCCAACTTCAAACTTTGGAAACCCATGAACAAACCTAATTCAAACCCAGTACATGTCAACAAATAATTAAAATTAGAACAGAAATTAATATAGTAAAAACAAAAATACAAACTATCAGAAAATCTAATGAATGATTTTTGGAGAAAATTAGCAAGATTGACAGATCCCCTGACCCAACTAACACAAAGAAAAGAAAGGACGCCAGTTAACAGATTCAGAAATGAACAGGTAAGCATTACAATAGCTAATAAAGAAATTCAGGATATTATAAGGAAATATTTTTAAAACCATTCTCTATTAAGTTGGAAAACCTAATGAAAAAAATGATAAATTTCTAGATTCATCCAAACCACCAAAATTAAACTAAGAAATTAACAGTCTAAACAGACCCACAACAAATGCTATGATTGAATTGGTAATAAAAAGCCTTCCAACTAAAACATGACAAGAAGCAACCTCTTCCTGTTGCCTGCAGATATGGTTGTAGAACTCTCACCTACCGCAGCACCATGTAAGCCAGTGTGCCTCCATGCTTCCTGTCATGATGATAATAGACTAAACCTCCAAAATTGTAAGCAAGCCCCATTTAAATGCTTTCCTTTAAAAGAGCTGCATGGTCACAGTGTCTCTTTACAACACTAGAACACAGACTAAGACGAAAAAACAGAAAAAAAAAGACAAAGAAACAGAATAAGCACCTCTAAACTCCTTCCATGCAGCCAGTATCAGTTCAACACCAAAACCAGGTAAAGGCACAACAGCAAAAAAGAAAAGAAAAGAAAAACTATAGGCCAATAATCATAATGTACATAGATTAAAATTGATTAATAAAATACTTGCAGAGTACATACATACATAGAGATTATACAACATAACCAAGATGGCTTTATTCTTGAAATGCAAGGATGGATCAACATTTGTAAATTAATAAAAATGAAAAAACACAATGTCTTAAAGAAAAAAGTCACATGATCATCTCAAAAGGGGCCGTTGGCAAAAATCTACTATGCTTTCATAATAAAGGTCCTAGTGAATGTAGGGCTACAAGAAGCATATCTTAACACAATATAAGCTGTATTTCAGAAAACCACAGCCACTATCATCCATCCTAAACAGGGAAAAATTTGAAGCAATCCCATTGAAGTAAGGAACAATATGGGACTGTCTACTATCTCCACTCCTTTTCAATATCACTCTTGGAGCACTAGCTAGAAAAATAAGGCAAAAAGGACATCAATAGAAAAATAAGTAAGCAAACTATTATTATTTGCAAATATAATGATATATACTAGATATATATTAGATATATACATGATATATACTAGAGATGCCAAAAATTCTACCAGGAAATTTCTAGAAGTGATGAACAAATCATCAATATGGCAGGATACAGAATCAACTTGCACAAATCAGTAACTTTTTTATACACCATCAACAAACATACAGAGAAAGAGATATGGACATATTACAAGTCATAATATTCTCAAAGAAAATAAAATTATACAGAAATAAAATTAACTGCCAAATGAAGGACATCTACACTGAAAAACTTAAGCCTCTGAAGAAGAGATAAAGACACTAGAAAAAGGAAAAATAACCCATACTTAAGGATTTGTGGAGTTAACATTGTGAAAATGATCTTTTTACCAAAGTCTATTTATAGATTCAAAGCAACCCCAAACAAAGTCCCAATCTCATTCTTCTCAGAAATTATCTATATCCTAAAATTCAAATGGAACCACGAAATACCATGGATAGCCAAACAATTCTGAATAAAAAGGACAGTGATGGAAGTATTTTCATTACAGATCTCAAGATATATTGCAGAGACATAGTAATAAAAACAGTGTGGTACTGGCACAAAAGCAGAGAATTGAACAAATCAGAAGTCCTGTACTAAGTACACTTAACTTTAGCCATTTAATATTTGACAAAGATGCAAAAAAAATACACTGGAGAAAAGTAAGCATCTTCAACAAATTATGCTGAGGAATCTGGATCTCCACATGATGAAGAGTGAAATTAAACCTGTTTCTATCTCTTTGAACAAAACTAACACTAAATGGTTCAAAGATTTAAACCTGAAACACTGAAACTACTTGAAGAAATAATAGCCAGTACCCTACATGATACAGATATAGGAAAGAACATTCTGAATAACACTCTATTAACCCAGGAAATGAAGCCAACAATTAACAAGCAGGACTTTGTAAAGCTGGAAGGCTTCCACATAGCTAAAGAAACAATCAACTAAGTGAAGAGGAAGTCCACAAAATACGGGGAAACCCTTGATAGCTATAGGTTTGACAGAGGATTGTAGGGGATTCTGTAGCCATGCCTACTTAGGGGCATGTCTTACACCTGTGAGGGCATGGTCAGGGTGATGGAGGGAAAATTTAAGAGTGAGGGACGCTCACACGGAGGTCTGCTTTTGCTTTCATCTTCGGCTTGCTGTACTTACTGCTGCACTGCTGGCTGGCTAGGTCGCTCTGTAAGTAAGGCTTTTCCCTATTAAATTCCTTTGTATTTTTACCTGGCTCCTTATTGGTAATTTCCCACATTACCTGGTTGTCAGGAGTGGGATATTGTAAACCTAGGCCCCACTTGGGAGAGCCTGTGGGTACCATTGAGACAGCAGCCTAGGCCAGAAAAGTGCTCCCTGTCTCCACAGGTGATCCTGGCTGCACCACACAAGCATGTTCCAGCTGCCACTGAGCTGCTCAGAACTGTCCGCCCAGCTGGAAGACTTCCACAGAACTCCCCATGGTTAATGTTGCAGTTTCTAGCTATGTGCAAGGGACCGGCTCGGACTGTGGCCTACCCGTACCCGGAGGCCTCCTGCCCTTGAGCTGAGTAGGCCTCAGGAGTAGGTCCCAGCTTCCCCTGGCCACTGTGGCCATAATGCCGAGCCTTATTCAGTGGTTGTGGTGGCAAGGACATACACTCTCTAAGCTAAGCACAGCCACCTTTGTGACCTCTCTCCACCGCTGCCACCACCTTGCCTGACCAACTGCTGCCAAATGCCACTTGGACTAACTGAACACCTGTACCACCTGCTGGTCAAAGATAGTTACTGCATCTGGAGTAGAAATCATCAGGTAAAATCATGAGGGAATATTTATCATTTGCTAAAATTGGTAGTATTTTTGGTTATTACATGAATTCAACGTTTAAGGAGGACCTGCCTATATGCAGTAATGGCAGTTAGCTTGCTGGTACAAATAACATTACTAGCCAGAGATCTCAGGAACAGGGACATAGATAACCTCACCACCTGCTTGCTTTATGCAATGAGGTTTTGGAAAACAGATTAGGTCAGGCCACAATTGTGCAGCAAGTGGAACAGGAATTGGATGATAAGCTTGGCTCTGTGTCCAATACGTTAAAGACGGAGATGTCCGTTACCCAAGATGAGATGAAGCGTATTTATGATAAGATAAACACAGAGAGATCCTCCATGTCTGAGGCCTTAGCGGCTAGGCTGTCAGAGGACCGTGATGAACTAAAAAATATCTGTAGCCAGCTAGAAACTCAGATAGGCTGTGACCCAGAAACTAGATACAAAGTTGTAAAATACCCAGAATAGGGTTGAAGAATTGGACAATGCCATTCAATCAATTATTGAAGCATCCAAGGTAGCAGATCACAAATTTGAATCTAGATTCGAATGTTTGGAAGATAATTTACAGAACAGGGCTGGCAGATTGATATGTCAGTATCTTCGATTGCTGAGAACTCAAAATCAGCAAATCATGACCTCGAATCTAGACTCCAATACCTAGAAGGCAGTTTCCATGCCATCCAGATGCTGCCTAAGGATGATTGTATTAAAGACCTAGAAAAACATGTAAATTAGCAGTTAGAGCAATTTACAGATTCACTAACATGCTTGGAATTTTTTATGATTAAGGAGATTGAAACATTTCAAAAGGATATCATTACTAGGCTTAAAGATCATTGGGATGCCTCAGAAGCAGAATCACTCCAATCCCAGGCACCTACTCCGCCCATGTATCATGACTATTCTTCTAAGGTTGTTACTCGTACACCATTAGTGTAACCAGCTACCTTGGTAGAAAAGCCAGCTTCTAAGAAACACCCTCATGGATGGATGGCTTTTCAATGGCAACCTATATAGCTGAAGGATCTTAAGAATATTAAAGAATCAGTTGTCTCATATGGTCTCCATAGCCCTTATGTAAAACATCTATTACATTCATGGGCAACCTTTAACAGGGTGGCACCCACAGATTGGGAACGATTGGTAGCAGCTGTACTTGAGAATTCATGCCAAATCCAGTTGAAGGCATTAGTAAGGGAAGAGGCAAAGCTCCTTGAGCATCAGGGCATAAAGGAAGGCTATGAAGCCCCCAAGATAAGATTCTTGGTGAGGGCATTTATGCTAACCCACAGGTTCAGGCAGAATATGATGACCATATAGTATCCCTATGTAGGAAAGCAGCATTAAACGCCTGGGATAAGGTTCGTGAGCCAAGAGAATGCCTAGAAGCTTATAGAAGAATAGAACAGGGACCTACAGAACAGTTCCAGGACTTCTTACAAAGGTTAACTTGGGCAGGAGAATTACATGTAACAGATCAGGAAACAAGACCATCAATTATACATACAATAGCTAATGAAAATGCAAACCCAATATGCAAAAGAATATTTTTGCCTTTAAAGGTCAGATCAACTCTGCTAGAAGAATGGGTTTTGTATGCAGCCAACATTGACTATAATGTGCAAGATACTGGAGCTTGGGTAGGAGAAGCCATCTCGAAAGGTTTAAAAAGGCAACAGGAGATTAAAAGTTCTAGAGGTGAGGACATAAGGGCTTGGGAAGGAGAAGCACATTATAGAAGTCAACATAGGTACCATAGGTACTACTACTATGAACATAGGTACCATAGGTACTACTACTATGAACCAGAACCTTGGGTAGGAAGAGCCTTCTCCAGGAAACCACGAAGGCCCCAGGAACCTAGACATTTCAGCTGTGGTAGAATGGGACATATCAAGAGAAATTGTACACAAAGGAATTCTAACAATGCTTCATATGGAAGGCCACTGCCTTCTGGATTGTGTAGATGTGGTAATGGCAGACACTGGACCAATGAACATAGATCGACCAGGGACATGCAAGGAACCCCGTTAAGGCCGGGAAACCCCGAGGGGGGCTCAAGAAGGCACCCATATTGTGAAAGGTCCGGTCATTCCCATTAACAGTGGAAGACAATCTTTCACAGGACGAATAGATGGTTCTTTGCCTATTGTGAAAAATGATACTGCTCTAGATGGTAGTTTGAATAGTGATGAAGAATCAAATGTGAATGGACAAAATGAGAAACACGTATTTTGGCCAACTTCTATTAATGATAAAAGGCCTCAGTTGAAATTGAAAATTAATAATAAAGTTATTACTGGCTTAGTAGACACTGGGGTGGATGTGACTATTACTACCCAAAAGTCTTGGTCTCAGAAATGGCCTCTAAGAGAGGTGAATGAACAATTTTTAGGAATTGGGACTCTATCTAGAGTTCAACAGAGTGTTAACTCGGTGGTCTGCATTGGACCAGAAGGACAGAAAGGGAGACTGAAACCATACGTGGCAGATATAGCTATAAATCTCTGGGGTTGTCATCTTTTACAGCAATGCAATACTCAGATTTATATTCCTCCAGTGTCGGATACAAATTATGTACAATATTTAGATAGTAGAAAAGATCTAGTAAGACGCTATGGAAAACGATTACCAACCATCCAGGCTGTATAAAAACTAAATACAAATGATAGACCTTCAGAGGAGCCAAAGGCCCTGCCATTGAAGTGGCTTACAGTTGAAGCTGTTTGGGTAGGACAATGGCCTATGACCTCTGAGAAGCTAGAGGCTTTAGAAAAGTTAGTACAGGAACAGCTTGAGGCTGGAGAGACAGAGGAATCTACCAGCCCTTGGAATTCTCCTGTATTTGTTATCAATAAGAAGTCAGGTAAGTGGAGAATGCTAACAGACCTGAGAGCCATAAATAAGATAATTCAACCAATGGGCTCTCTGCAACCTGTTATGCCATTGCCTTCCTTGATACCTAAAGGATGGCCAATGATAGTCATTGATCTGAAAGACTGTTTTTTCTCATTTCAGCAGGAAGTAACTTGGATGATGCTATGCCCCCTTTCCTCCATTGTTGTCACTTAGGATAGTGTATGTACCTAGTTAGGGCTAGCTTCCTATTGTTTATGGTTGGGATTGGAAAAAGGTATTCAGGCTTGGACACCTCTTTCAGATGACTTTAGGATTTAGTTAAAATAGACATAGTTAGGATGTGACATAAGCAGATTGTTGTATCTTCTTTTATTTCACCTTTATGAGTGTTAATTTTGGATACTTTACACCGTTAAATTTTAATCCTCTTTTAGACTAAAAGGGGAATTGTAGGGGATGCTGTAGCCATGCCTGCTTTTGGCGTGGTCAGGGTGACGTAGGGAAAGTGGAAGAGTGAGGGACGCTCACTCAGAAGCCGGCTTTCGCTTTCATCTTCGGCTTGCTGTACTTAGTGCTGCACTGTTGGCTGGCTAGGTCACTCTGCAAATAAGGCTTTTCCCTATTAAATTCCCTTGTATTTTTACCTGGCTCTGTATTGGTAATTTCCCACATTAGAGGATTAATACCCGAATATATAAAGAACTCAAAATACTAAATGACCCATTCAAATAATGGCGATAGGACTTCAACAGTGGATTCTCAAATGATGAAAGAATGATTAAGACATAGCTCAAAAATGTTCATTTTCTCTAGCAATTAGAGAAGTGTAAATCAAAACAACACTGGTATTTCATTTAACCCCATTCAGAAAGGCAAATCAACAAAACAACATCAATGCTGTAAAAGTATGGAGGAAAGGGAAATCTCATACACTCTTGGTGGAACTGAGAAGTGGTCCAGCCACTTTGTAAATCAGTGTGGAGAGCTAAAAATAAATCTACCCTACAATCCAGGTATATTGCTCCTTGGCATGACTAGGTTTCCTATTCCACAGATACATGTTCACCCATATTTGTTGGTGCTCAATTCACAAAAGCTAGAGAATAGAAACAACCTACATGTCCTTCAATTGAGAAATGGATAAGGAAGATATGAAATGTATACACTGTAGAATACTTTTAAGCTGTAAAAAAATCATGAAATTTTCAGGTAAATGTGGGGAACTAGAAAACCAATCTTATTTACTTTGGTAATAGAGATCCAGAATGATAAACTTCCCATGTTTTCTCTCATCTGAGGCTGCTAGATCCAAATCTTCTATGTAAGTATGTATCCTGGACTAACTCCAGAAAACAGGAAAGTAAAAAGATATCTTTGTTAAGTTTTGAGAGGTGTGTGTGTGTGGGGGGGGTAATAGAGAGGATAATAGCAGGGTACAAGTGATCCAATGGAGGGAAATGGAAAAACAAGGAGGGCTCTAATTAGGGAGGGGTAAGAAAAATATAAAAGGAGGGACATAGTCAAATATCTATATTATATGTACATCAGTGTATACATATCAAATTAAGTGAAATTTCCCTATCTGGGCTGACAATGCTTTCTCCAAGAGTGAACGAGCATCTCACAAAAACTCAGTAACAGATATGAGAAGGCCTCTTTTGAGATGTTATTCAGAGTTGCCCAAGAGAATTGAAAAATGCTACGTGCTATTGCTACTGCCATTGGTTGCCCCAAAAATTTATTTTTTGCTACAAATTCACATGCTCATCTATGTTCATAATTATTCTTCACAATGGTTAGGACAAGGAAAAATCCTAGAAGCCAATCAAATGATGAATGGTTATTGAAAACTGTGTTACCTAAATACAATAGAATTTTATTCAATTGTAAAGAACAAATAAAATTTACAAGTAAACGAATGGAGCTGGAAAAAAACTGAGCAAGGTAACTGAGACACATACAAAAAATTGCATATTCTCACTCATATTTAATTTGGAGCACCTTTAGAATTCCTAAAACAACAAAGAAACCATTGGTAGGTGGGAGTAAGAAAAATCTTAAGGGAGGAGGACAAAAGAATATAGGGTATAGATATGAAGGGGAAAGGAGAATAATTAGGGGGAAGGTTTAGGTGAATAAAAGGCTCGGTATGATAGGGTAAAGGATGGGGTTGGAGGATGGATAAATAACATTAAGAAGTTTGAAAAATCCATATGGACTTATAGAAACCTACTATTTTATAAACTTCCTAATATAAATGAGGCTTTAATTGAGAGTTACCCTACTCAGGTATTATGTTCACCTCAAGTTACTGGTCAGAAAAGGCCCAAAGACTACCCTAAACAATATAGCCTGTTGCCATTGTTCTTGGTTGTCCACCAGAACTTGATGGAAAGGCACTATTGTTAAACACCACACACTGTGGATATCCTTGTATCAAGTACAAATTGAACTTGGTGATTTTATTTGTTCGTTTTTTTAAGAGGACACTAATTTGAAGGGTGCAAAGGTGGGAATGGAGGTGCAAAGAATAGTTAGAGGGAGTTATGAAGCTTGGGTATGAGAATACATTGTATGAAATTTTTAAGTAGTTAATAAAGTATTTTAGAGAACACAAATTTGGGAGGCCAGGGAAAGGAAAGTTAGATCTTGGAGAACCTAGGGGAGAGTAGTGTGTATGACCTAAAATAACTGAAAATGAGGAAAAAGATGTTATTTAGATAGATGAAATTATATAGGTGAGATATCTGGATCTACATAAATAAAGAAAAGTTATTAAAGGAGTAAAATTTACAGTCAAATATAGCTTACTTTTATAATTCTTAATTGATGTGACAAGTAATATATTTCCTAAAATATTTTTAAAACATTCTGATATATCCTCTAATGAATGAGAGAATTGATACAGTGACACAAGGAATAGGAAAGAAACATTAAGAGTATTCATTATTATCACATACTTGCACTATAAAGCAGTGAGTTACTTGGACTTGGAATTGGAAAACTTATAAATGTTAAATGGAAAACTGTGGCAATCACTAAAAATAATGAATAAATAAATTAAAAACAAAATAATTTATAAATATGATAAGGACAGAAAATGGAATTACATAAAATATTAAATTAAAAATGTCACGAAAACACAGAAGAAAAATAAAAAAAATTATAGCAATGAACAGAAAATGGTAACAAAAGGGAAATTATAGTCCAGATACATTTATATTTACTTTAAATACCAGTTATGTATATACACCAATTGAAAGACAAAGAATGGTAGAGCAGATCAACAAATAAGACTAATTATCATGCATAAAATGATATAAATATAGTGACATATAAATATAGTTTAAATATAGTGACATATAAACATTACTTGTAAAAGATGGAAGGAGACAGATATACTGTATCACAGCAATAAAAATAATGCAAGATTATCTATATTAATTTCAAGCAAAGCCAAGCTTTGTTCCTCACAAGCAATATTATCAGACATATTAGATATAATATTTCAATCTCTAAGAAGATGTAATAATCTGTAACCTACATGTCACTACTATATAAACATTAAAATACCACTTACAAAATTTATGAAAGATTTATTTACAGGAAAATGTATAGCTTTGAAGTCATAGTTTTTAATAGAACATCTAAGATCTCACTTTAGGGAAATAGAAAAAGTAAAGCAAATTAAATTCAAAGTAAACAGAAGAAAAAAACAAAAAGAATAAAAGGAAATGAAATTCAAAACAAGAAATCAATGGAAAAGCCAGTATACCTCAGAAGAATCAATAAATTCAAAAGCCTATAAGACTAAGACTCAGTCGGGCATTGGTGGCACATGCCTTTAATTCCAGCACTCAGGAGGCAGAGGCAGGTGGATCTCTGTGAGATCGAGGCCAGCCTGGTCTCCACAGCTAGTGCCAGAATAGGCTCCAAAGCTACACAGAGAAACCCTGTCTCGAAAAAGCAAAAAAAAAAAAAAAAGACTAAGACTTATCAAGTAAACAACTTTGCTCAATATAGGTTAAGTTATAGGAAAATCACTAATTGAAACTTTAAGATCTTCTAGAGAATTGGTAAAGATTTAGAATTTAACTTCATTCTTTAGTCAATGCAGAAATAAATACTGTAAATTAATACACATTGGTCTCTTTCTAAGAAGGCAAAATGGAAGTACCCAAAAAACTAATCTCTTGCTTATGATTCCCTTCTTATATATTAGGCTATATTATAAAATACTGTATCATTACATCATATTATATTTTACCCTATCGAAATAATACATTTATGTATTTTATAAAATAAATATTGTGATTATCTTGAATGTAACTGGCCTCTATAATTTCATATGGAGTGACATATTAAGAAGTGTGGACCTTGTTGGAGTGGCTGTGGTTTTGTTGGAGGAAGTATGTTACTGTGGAGGTGGGCTGTGAGGTCTCATACGCTCAAGATACCACACAGTGTTACAGACTACTTCCTGTTGTCTGGAAGATGTAGAATTCACAGGTACTTCTCCAGGACCATGTCTGCCTGGATCCCTCCATGCTCCCTGACATGATGATAATGCACTAAACCTCTACACTATAAGCAGTCACCCCAAATAAATGTTTTCCTTTAAAAGAATTGCCATGGTCATGGTGTCTCTTCATAGCAATAGAAACCCTAACTAAGACAAATATCTTAATTGAATTGACAATTCTAAGTATTTTGTAGTAAATCAACCATGGAAAGTTATGACTAATTAAGTGTATGAAAACTGATTATCATCTCAAAATGGTCTTGAGACCAAGGACTGTTTCACTGTCAAGCACCATTAATAAAAATCTCAATACAAAAAAAATCTCAAATTCTCTGGTCTTGAATAATACTTGCTTTAGCTATTTTTGTGTAGGATAGAGTATGTCAATAACTAAACTGACAGCTAATATAGTGATAAATGGTACAAAGTAGAGACATAAGTAGGTACATTGGACAGAGGAGGTTAAAAATGGTGAAACTATCCAAATCCCTAAGATATATAATTAGCATATGAAATTGTGCTAAAATGTTTAACATAAATGACTTTAGTATGCCAAAAATTAACATAACCCATCAACTGAACTAATATAGTACCCTAACTATAAACAGTTATAATAAAATCATTTTAAATGTTTGTGAAAATATTAAAGCAATTAGTTCACCCTACTTATATTACATTTCTTCACAAATACATTAAAAGTAAATAAATATTTACAATGACTGATACATTTACCAAGTTTTCAGTGAAATTACCACTTATATTCAATTTTAAAAATTAATTTTCAATTGGCATTTATAGTTGCTGAGAGAGACAGAGTCAGCTTTCTTGAGATGCATGAGCCCTGGGAAGTCAACCATACTCCAGGACTGACCCCACTCCCAAGAGTAGTTGGGCAATGTATTCTGGGCTTGACCAGAATAGTTAGGGTGTTAGTGGGGGGCAGGGGAGGAGAGAAGGGAGAGGGAACTGGAATTGACATGTAAAACAATCTTGTTTCTAATTTAAATAAAAATGGAGAAAAAATAAAAATAAATAAAGATACTACAAGTAATGAGGCAAGAATGCAGAGTGTGGATGTGGCAAAAGTTGAACGTAGCAAATACATTGAAGTTCTTAAAGAATTAGTGAAAATATTATGCAAAATATTTAAAAAATAAAATGACTTGTTCACCAAGAATTCCTATAAACAGTAACTAAGAGATTTCTTGAGCTTCAGTTGAGCTGTCTTAACAGTTAAATTACAACATACACATAAACAGAACTAGAAGGAATATTAAGATCTCCAGTTTTCTGTTTATTGAGGCTTTTTCTGACAATATTAAAAAAAAAACTTAGAGCCACATAAAAAGACTTCCTGAAACGTATGAGGGTGACCCTAGTGAGAACTAGTAATGGAGGATATGGAGCCTGAACCAGCCATCTTCTATAACCAGGTTAGGCTCCCAGTGGTGGCACTGGGGCACCAACCCAGGCACAAAACCGACTACCCACAACATGTAATGCATACAAGATGCACTGAGGCAATGGAAAAGAGTTTGTGTGAGTGGCCAACCAATTATTGTTCTAACTTGAGGCCCAAGCCAGGAGAGGGAATCATAGGTCTAATACTGCCTGGATGGTCAGGATCCAAAAGCTGGATAGCTCTGAGACCTAAGGTCAATGAGAAATGATTCCTAATGATATTCTGATATACTCATAGAGCAGTACCCAGACCATTTGTCATCAGAGAGGCTTCACCCAGCAACTCATGGAAACAGATACAGAGACCCACAGCCAAACATCAGGCAAAGCTCAGGGAACCCAACAAAAGAGGAGGGGGAAGGATTGTAGGGGCTAGAGGGGTCAATAACATCAGGACAACACAGACAATAGAATCAACTAAGTAGGGCTCACAGGGGTTCAGAGACTGAAGCAGCAACCATGGAGCCTACATGTGTCTGCACTAGGCCCTCTGCATATATGTTATAGTTGTTTAGCTTGGCATTTCTATTAGACTCCTAAAAGTGGGAGTGAGGGTATCTCTGACTCTTTTGCCTGCTCTTGGGACCCTTTTCCTCCAACTGAGTTGCTGCACCCAACCTTGAAACAATGGTTTATGCCTAGTCTTATTGATATCCCAGCGAGACCTGATCTTTTCTGAAAGGAAAACAGAGAAGCAGTGGATCTGGAATAGAGAGAAGGTAGGGGGAGCAGGAGGAGGGGAGGAGAGGAGGAGAGAAGAATGCTATGGGGATGTATTGTAACAGAAAATAAAGAAAGAAAAAAGGGAGAAGACTGAGTAGAGACAAAAGAGGATCTTAACTCAGCTGCATCACATATTATCTATGTAAACAGACTATTGAGTTAAATACCTGACATCACTAGGTTTTTGCACAACTCTGAAAAGTAGAAACAACAGTGTAAACCTATCATCACTGTAATATTTTTAATTATTTAAAAAGTAGGGGCTGGAGAGATGTCTCAAAGATTAAAAGCAGTTGCTGTTCTTCCAGAGAACCCAGGTTCTGTTCCCAGGACCAACAGAGTAGTTAGACAATGTCTGGCCTCTGTGGACATCTGCACAAACATGGTGCACATACATGCACTCTCACACACAAATACACAGAAAATAAATGAATCATTTTGTGTAGTAAAATTAAAAATAGAATAGTAAAGAAGCAACAAAGAAAATAATAAATAATTATTAAATAGAGTAGTCATGCTGTAAGTCAGTTATCCGGAATTATTATTCTTACCAGAACAAATCTGCACACTTTGACCAACTGCTCCATTTCCCCCACCTTCAGTTCCTACCAACTAAAGCTCTACTCTCCACTTCTAACTTTAATATTTTTGACTCCACATACATG
This sequence comes from Cricetulus griseus, assembly GCF_003668045.3. Classification (NCBI taxonomy): domain Eukaryota; kingdom Metazoa; phylum Chordata; class Mammalia; order Rodentia; family Cricetidae; genus Cricetulus; species Cricetulus griseus. The sequence continues at coordinate 60,102,867 of NC_048604.1, forward strand.
AGACAATGCTCTATTTGTTTTTCTGTAGTGCCTTATTTAACTGCCATAATATCCTCCAATTTCATCTTTGTTCTTCAAAGTAAAGTGAGCTCCTTCTTTTGTGGTTGAATGATTCTGCACTGTAAGTGGAATTATGTATGTTTTTCATATTTTCTTTCTTCATCCATTTATTCACAGGCATTTAAAATGCTTTCTTATTACTCCACTGCACCTTCTTCCCCTCTAACACATACTCTTGTATTGCACATGTAGTGAGAAACCAGATGTACACAGGTATAACCAAAGGCTAGAGATAAGTGAGCACTATGGATATAGTAGCTGAAGTATCATCCACAAGGGAACCCTCAAGAGACCTATCACTCAATTGGTGAACAAGAACAATTTACACCAAATCTTATGCCAAACATATTAATGAACTCAACGTAAAATTTGATACTCTAAAACAGCTAGAAGAAAACATGGACAGTGTCCTACATGATATAGGTGTAGGAATGGACTTTCTGAATAGGATTCTATTTGCTCAGGAATTGAAGCCAAAAATCAACAAGTGGAACATCATATCATTAAAAAGCTTCTACACAGATAACAAAACTATGAATCAAGTGAAAAGGTAACTCACAGAATGGAAGAGAATTTTTGCCAGATATACATCTGACTGAGGATTAACACTCAAAACAGCAACAACAAAGTGTTAAAAATACAAAAGACTATTTCAAAAAGCGGGCTATCGATCTGAACAGAGAATTCTGAATAATGGAAGAAGCTGGAGGAGGAGAGGAAAGAGAGAGGGAGGGGGTGGAAAAGAAGTATCTAAACATACTTATCAGGGGTGCCTGAAAAATGGATCAGTGTTTAAGTGCATGTGTTTTTGCAGAAGACCTGGGTTCATTTTCAAGGAACAATATGGCAACTTACAAATATTAACAAATCTAGTTCTAGTGTATCCAATGCCCTCTTCTGACCACTCTGGGCACCAAGCAGACTAGTGGTGAACAGACATACATGGGAACACATGTTCATACATAGAAAAATTTTAAATATCTAATAAAATAAAATATTCATTGTCCTTAGCAATTAGGGTAATGTAAACTTTTCTCCTTACCCTAGTTAGAATGGCTAAGTTCAACAAAACAACTGACTACAAATGCTGGGGAGGCTGTGAGGATTCCTCATTTACTTGTTGTTGGGATTGTAAAACTGGTATAGCCACTCTAGAAAGCAGTATGAATAACTCACAAAAATCTAAAAATCAGTATCATATGACCCATATATTTTGCATCTTGGCATGTGCCTAAAGGAATCAACAACCTACTCTACAGATACTTGCTCAGCCATGTTCATTAGCCACTCTGTTCACAACAGCTAGGGAATTAAAAAAAAATTAATATACTTCACCTGACAATAGATAATGAAAATGAGTACAGATGCATTATGGAATATTATAAAGAAAAGTGAAATCATGTAATTTACACGTAAATTATATAACTAGAAAATATTATATTAAATGAAGCAAATCAGACCCAGAAATACAAATGTCACATGTATTCTCTCATTTATGGTTCCTAGCAGCAAGTCTTCAGATGCATGGGAGTATACAGCCTGGAGTAACTACAGATGTCAGGAAAGTATAAAGAGACCTTGATGGGATGGATCACTAGAAAGGGGAATAAAAGGTTAAAAGTAATTTGAAAGTCTTAAGTGCATAGAATGGGGGAGCACTGTTACTGGGGTAGGGAGAATTGAATAAGGGAGAGGTAAGAAAGTCGGTAAAATAACACTAAGGAGGTCTGTAAAAGATCATATCTATTTTGCTAACATATATAATGATACATGTAAGTCTCTCTGTGTGTATGTATACATATGTAATCCAAATGAAATTATTAACTTGGGCTGAAAACACTTTGCAAAGGACCACAGATTAACAGAAACCCCCTTTTGAACTACTGGTGAGGAAAGTCCAAGAGCCCTCTCCCCCAAATAATACCAATTGTTATTTTGCCCTTGGATACCTCCTGAAGAGGTAAGGTCTAACTCCCTATTGCTGAATACACCATGCACTTTGGATATAAGACCCTTAAGATCTGAATTGGATCTGACCTGAATGCTTACTCTCTGAGGACTAGCTTCCACACTACCAGGTGCAATGCAATTTTCCAGTGAAGAGAAGCAACCAGCATTTATTCCTACCCAGATGCAATGCCTATGAACAATAATTATAAGCAGAAAGACACAAAAAATCCTAAGGGTGCAATAGTGGCACTCATACCTTGGTGGTAGCCAACAGGTCTCTAGTTGAATTTAAGGCTAACCTAACAGGAGGACAGACAATCATGTCTGCTACTGGAAACTGAGCCAACCACCTGGGGCAAGTGAGGTCATGGATCTTAGAGAACCTACTGCTGCTACTTGTCTATATTAGTATACCTACCTACTTCATTCTAAATATTTATTCTTATTCCTGCAGGTCAGTATAGTTCTCATTCCTTAACAAAGAAAATTCTTGTAAAAGAAGACCATAACAGAAAACTATGACTGGTCAAAATACAGATAACAAGTAAATGTGGGGTGCCCAGTCCCAACTGATACATCTACAATAACTCCTACATCTAAGATTCATGGAACATGACAGAAGGGGGTGGAAAGATTTTAAGAGCGAGGGAGCATAAAAACTGCCATTACATTATATCTCCTAGAATTGACAAAGCAGCTTCACTCATGCTACATCAACAGTATGGTTGCCTAAATAAAATTTGAAAAATACGTCAATAAACATTATAAAATGGAAGGGAGGCATGTCACTGAGAAACAAAGAACTATAGGCAACTAAGGAATGCTGAAAGCAGAGAAACCCGTTCTCTCCAGGAATGTGCCCCATAATTGGTTATACAATACCAAGTAATCAGTCCTGAACTCATATACATACAAGTAAATAGGCTGAACAGGTTAAATTTATATATTTACTACACACACACACACACACACACACACACACAACAACAACAACAACAACAACAACAACAACAACAACTAAAGAAAAAAGGCTACAATATCATGATATCAAAAGGGAGTGGATGGGGATATATGGGAGTAGTTGGAAGTAGGAAAGGGAAGAGGAAAATTGTGCAATCAAAATTTTAAAATAGAGATTACAAAACCAGGGGCTATGGATCTGAACAGAGTTCTAAAACAAAGGAATTAAAATGGCTAATAAATAGCCAAAATATGTTCAGCATTCTTAGCAATTAGGAAAATGAAAATTAAAACTACTATAAGTTTCCTCTTACCCCAGTCAAAAATGCTGAAATCCACAAAACAACTAACCATAAATACTGGAGAGGATAGTGGAGGAAGAGAACCCTCATCTGCTGCTGTTCAGACTATAAACCAGTACAGCCATTATAGAAATAATTGTGAGGAATTACCAAAAAAACAAAAAACAAAAATCAATCTATCATATGACCCAGCTTGGCATATGGCCCAAAAGAATTGGCTCCTTACTCCACAGATGTTTGCTCAACCATGTTCATTGCTGCTCTATTCACAAAAGCTAGGAGATGGAAACAGACTTTCACCCGATGAATAGATAATGAAAATGTGGAATGCTAGTCATCTGTAAGCAAAAGTAAAATTATGGATTTTTGGGTTAAACATGAAACTAGAAAATATTGTATTGGGTGTTATATTTCAGACCTAGAAAGACAAATGTCATGTGTTTGCCCTCATTTATGATTCCTATATACAAATCTTCAGATTTGAGTATATAACGTGGAGTAACCACAGAAACAAGGAAAGTAAAAAGCAACCATGTAGAGAAGGTTTTAGAGAGTAGAATAAAATGATACAAGTGATAAGAATGAAGAAATTGGGAAAATGGAGGATGGCCATTAATTGGGGTAGGGAAGGGAGGCGAGATAATTAACACTAAAAATTTGAAAAATGTATGGGGAATCATACATATTTGTATTTATCTAAAATTACACATAACGCATATAAGAATGTGTGCATACACACATACAGTTTAAATGCAGTTTTGCAACTTGGGATGATGTTTTTCTCAAGAGCCACAGGTAAAAGCCTCAATATCAAGGATCAGTGGCCTCTTTTTAACTTGTCTGGGGAGTCCAACATGCTCCCAACACAATACAGCCTATTCCTATTGCCCTTGGTTGCTTCCCAGAAGCTGAAGGTAAGCCCTTATTCCCAAAGATAACAATTTCGGACACTGGACAAACGTGGCACATTTGAGATGAGTCTAATCTGAAAGCCTCTTCCCTGAAAACTAGCTCTCATATTACCAGAAGATTTTATGCAATACATCATGTAAAGGAAGTAACCAATAGTCTTATCCATCTGAGATGCCTATGAAACACAATGACCAATAGGTCAAAAAAATCTTAAAGGTCTAATAGTGGCACCTGTATCTTCATGGTAAACAATAGCTGTCTAATTGGACTTAAGGTCTGCACAACAGGGGAAATCATGCCTAGTAATGTGAACCTAGCTAACTACCTGTGGTTAATGAGTTCATGGACCCTGGAGAATAATCCAGTTCTGATGGGTAAATGTCCTTCTGTATGCTGTGAGTACATGTTTCTCTTATTGGTTTAATGAAATGATGATTGGCCAGTAGCCAGGCAGGATGTATAGGCATGGCTACCAGAGTAGAATAATTCTGGGAAGAGGAAAGGGAGATGCCATATAGCTAATGGGAAGGTAGGATGCCCAGGCACTCTCCAGTTAGATAAGGCCATGTATAAATACATAGATTAATAGTTATGGGTTAATAATTAAGAGAGAGCTAGCCAGTAAGAAGCCTAAGCCATCTCCCAAACAGTGTATAATATGAGCCTCTGTGTGTTTATTTGTGACAGAAGGGCAGCAGGACAGAGTGAAGCCAGTTAGCCAAAACCTCTGCTTTAATCTTAGCTATGCTGTTTAGCAGATAAAAGACACATGGTCAGAAAAAGACAGAGATATACAGTAAAGACAGATTCAGAGAAAGAAAACCTCTAAATGGCATATAATGTGTTTAAAAATATACATAGGCTTGAGAGAGAAAAGAAAAAATGATGAAGTCCTAAAAAAGAAATAGAGAAGCTGGGTGTGTGGTGGCACACACCTTTACATCCAGCACAATGGAGGCAGAGGCAAGCAGGTATCTATGATTTCAAGGCCGGCTTGGTTTACAGAGTGAATTCCAGGACAACCAAAAATACAGAGAAACCCTGTCTCAAAAACAAACAAAAAACGTAATAAAAAAAGTCATGTAAAGATGGAAAATACAGAGAGTCTAGATACTATATATTATTGTGTTGTCTTTGAATTGTTTAATTGCTGAGGAACAAGCAACAGCTGCTAAAGGCATTTGATTATAAGTGCTGCTGCATTAATCCAACCTATATATTTTGAAAATGCCTTGACTTCAAATTTTAAGTCTAAGGCCATGTTACTTTGGAAAAGAAATTCTGTTTTTGTTTCCACAGAAGATGCAAAGCTGTGGATTCCTTCCAGACTAATATGGTTTGCTCAGGCAAGGCCCCCTGAAGCAATGGTCCAGGTGATCCAACATCCAAAATAGCTGAGACGATGTAGCTTCAGACTACTACAGCCAAGATTTGGCCAGGTTTCTAGGTTTTCTCGGGATCCCCTTGGAACTAACAGTGCCCCCAAACAACAGGAAAATGACTGCTGAACTTGCCAAAATAAGATGAGACAGTCCAGGGTTCCTGCTTCAAGGAAGTTTTCCAGACATTCTGCAGAAAAAATGACTGACAAACTGCCAATACAGGCGCAACAGTTTCAAATTCCCGGCTTCTCCGAGAAGTCTGCCAGACACTCTAAGCCCATAGGCTGAAGATGAATGCCCCAAAGTTACAGAGAAACCTTGGGTGACTGTCCAGGCAGTGATATGACTCTGTTAACTCTAGAGTTTATATATTATCCTTCTGAGTTCTTTGATAGAGATGAAGACAGATATTTATGGTTATGGTTTTCCTTAGTTATGATAAAAGATAAGTTACATATAAAACTTTATACTCACAAAGATAGGATAGATGATAGAGTATTTTCTTTAAATTTTGCTAAATGTTAATAAACTAAATATTGTAACTATAATTCTTGCTTGATAATTGTTGGGTACATATAATTTTACTATGTTAAAGTTAAAACGATCCTTTTTATTTATACAGAAAAGAGGAGCTGTGAATATATGTTTCTCTTATTGGTTTAATAAATGCTGATTGTCCAGTAGCCCAGCAGGGTTACACACTAGGAGAATTCTGGGAAGAGGAAAAGATAGGAGCTGCCAAAGAGATGCCATGTGGCTACCTGAAAGATAGGACTCCGGGCATTCTCCGGTAAGATAAGGTCATGTAGAAATACATAAATTAATACTTATAGGTTAATAATTAAGAACAAGCTAGCTAATAAGAAACCTGAGCCATTGGACAAATAGTTTATAATTAAGTCTCTGTGTGTTTATTTGAGACTAAATGACTGCAGGATCAGGTGGGACAGAAACTCTGTCTACCCAGGCCGGCAACTTTCTTAAATCAGTATGATTCTTAAATATATTCTAAATTCTTATCCTTATACCCACACAGAAGTGTAGCTCTCAGACGTCATTAAAGAAACTTCTTTTTGCAGCAGATAAAGATCATTTCAGAAAGCCTCAACTAGGCCAGGCGGTGGTGGCACACGCCTTTAATCATTTATTTCAGAGGCAGGTGGATCTCTGTGAGTTCGAGACCAGCATGGTCTATAAGAGCTAGTTCCAGGACAGCCTCCAAAGCCACAGGGAACCTTGTCTCGAGAAACAAACAAACAAAACACAAAAAAACAAAAAACAAAACAAAACAAAAAAAGAAAGAAAGCCTCAACTAGTCAAAATACAGGGAGCAACTATGATACAGTGATATACCTAGAACATATTCCTTACATATACTTCTTTCCTTAAGGAAACATTATAGAAAAAGGGTGTGGGAAGATTGTAAAAGCCAAAGGATCAGGAAGTCTGTTCCATGATTGTGTCTTCTAGATATGTCTGGCAAGTTACAATCATGAACTCAACACTATGGCTGCCTAAACTAAACCAGAATAATGACAATACAAGTTGGCATGCCAACACAGATGGGAGAACTCACTGGTCTCCACCCCTACATAAAGAGCTATAGGCAATTAATGTCTGACAAAAGAGAATTAGTCTTCCCCAGGGATAAATGCCTTAAACTGTTTTCTAATATAAAATACAAGTTGTGTTTATATATTTATTTTCATATATGTGTATGAATACATGTTATAATAAAGAAAGAGATATCATAAATTTGAAAGGGAATACGCCGATGAAGAGCTAGAAGGAGAAGTGAGGGGGATTATGCAAATATATTTTAATTAAAAATGTTAAGTATATGAACTTAAATATGCAGCAATATATAGAGTTAGAATCTTGGACTAACCTATTTTTTTTAAAAAAAAAAGTTATTGGAACATTCTAAAGAAAAAGTTACCTGTAAACTCTCAAGTCTTCTCAGAGCTGAAGGGCCTTCTGTAAGTCAAATTTGTTTTTTCTCTTTATAGAACAGAAACCATTTATGTTTTACAATAATTTTGTAACATGATCAATCAGACAAACTGAAAGCTAGGATTCTAGTATGGAAAAGGTCTTTTGTTTATTTGGTGAAAGAATGAAAAAGTATTAAAGTCAGGTGCCTATAATTCATTGTGTGCTTATTTTAGTTACTTTCTTTAACAAGTATTATTATAAAATATGCCCATATCACCCAAAAAACTTAGCTAAGAGTGCTACCTTGAACATTTCTTGCTCTAAGAGTAATATTATAGAAAAATTGAGATGGGAAATATTAAAGTTATTATATCATCAGTAATATTATTTAATGAGCACAAACTATTAAATAAGGAATTGTCATACATATTGTTATATAAAAGATGGAAAATATTTCAGTATCTTCAAAAATTTAAAACTTTGTAAGGAATAGATAAAATATGAATTCATAAATACATAAACATTGAGCCACAATTTAAAAAACTGATAGAAAGTGTACTGAGAAAGAAGGGAAATGTTATGGGAACACAGGAAACATGGAATTTCTTCTTACATTATTACTGTCTTCATTAGTTGAAAACTAAAAGAAAATAATTCACAGAAACAAAGATAGAAACAGCAATGGAGAAATTAGGATTTTATTCCAAAAGTAGGAACCAAGTTGCTATTTCCTAAAACACAAAGCTATATGGGCTTTAGGAATTTTCATTTTTCAGAGATTAAGAATTATCAACATTAGTATTAAATGTGAAAAAATAAATGGAATGCTGTGTTCCCTTGAAACGCTTCTGCACTAAAATAATTTGATACAACTGAAATTGTTTATTATAAAATTTCATTACTAGATAATTGTACCATTTTGGCTATATATGAGAAAATAGTAATATATCAAAGCTATTTTATATGAAAAAATTAAATAATATTATTTTGTATAAATATTTTATTTTCATCTATGCATTCCATGACTCGGTTTACTTAACATAGCAGAATATCCTAAACCATCATTACTAATCACTATGTAAAGAAAACGTTCCAATATCTCAATGATTTATATTATCTTTAGAAGAGTTTCCACAGTTAAAAAATACTAAGGACTGACTGAAATTTTGCCAGAATATTCTTTGACAGTAATAAAGAAAATTAAAGAAAGATGTCTTTGGTTCTCTCCTTATTAATAAATGTATTATTCACTTAATATTTGTTAACATGAACAGCATGTGATGGACTTAAACTTAAGACTTATCTCTCAATGGTTAAACAGTGTTATAAAATTTAATTAGTAATAAAATTAATTACATGTCACTCTTCTTTCATTGCATTTATTTCCCTACAGTGGCCATCATCCTCCTTTCTGTAGAAAAATGTATATTATATCTACTAATGATCTATATTTATATGCTGTCATTATTTCAGAATGTCTTGGTTGCTACTAATAATACAGTAATTATATTAACATGTTATTTTAATTCTATTTAATACAATATAATTCCAATATCACACAAGAAAGGCATTAATTAAACCAAGGAAATTTTTATGTATGTGAATGTGTGATCATATCTATTATTTGAAATTGAGCCCCAGGACTTGCACATTGTAAGCAAGCTTTCTGACCCTAAACTATATCCTCACCCCAACTATGAAATTATTCTCATAATGTATTTACAGAAAGCACAATGGTGTGTCCTTGAAGTTGCAGAATTCAAGTGTAAAGTTTAAATAATGAAGCACTGTCACTGAAAGGCTGAAAAGTGCTATTTTTATGTACAAAAATTTGCAAAATGTGGTCACCTAGTCATGTAAAAAGATGAAGTGTGTCATAGAGAGACAAGAATCAAATATGTTTCAAAATATCTTACCTTCTACCCACATACGAACTTCAGTGGGAGAAGATGTCTCAACAGGATCTCCCTGGAAATAGCGAAACATTCGCGCCATCTCTCAGAATGGACAGAGAAATTTTCAACACCTAAGAATGAAATAGTAGAACTTAAGTTAATTCTGTGTTTATTCATACACTCTAAATTTTATTATCATATATTATAAGGTGTGGAAGTTTGGAGGAAAATACTTGAACGTTAGTTAACAAATGAACTATTATTTAACGAGCAACTGTTTAGAAAAATACAAAAAGTTCAAATAAATTTTCCAAACAATTTGTTTTGTATTGAGAAGGAATTGAAGGACTCCACCAAGAAAGATTAAAAAAAATGAAGATAATAAGTTTAAAAATACAATACAAATAATTAAGAAGTTTATGCTTATCTACACAGAAAACAGCTTCATGCAGCAGGTGGCATCTGAGTCAAACCAAAGAAAACTAGACAAAAATGAGACATGGGGGAGATGATAGAATTTACCCCACCTATAAAATTAAATATAAAATGCTTTCTGGAATCAAAAAATTCAATCTGAAAATGTGTATCATTATTAGTCTAGGTAATTTTGAATCCTCCTGTCCCCTTCCCCGTTTTTTACAGCTTTCAGGGCACATGCTATATCACTCAACTCTTAATCCCAAGCCAGGCATGGTGGCACAATCCTATAATCCCAGTACTTGGGAAACAGAGGTAGAAGGATCAGGAATTCAGGCTCATTCTTTTGCATAAGTAGAGAATTTGAAACCTGGACTATGTAAGATCATGCTTAAAAGACAAAAAATTAATTTAAAACCAAAGAAAATACAAAAATGGCATATTAATAACAATTAAGAGATAAGACTGTGATGTTGTGATGGTAAAGACCCTCTCCAACCTGTTTTTACTTTTACTTTCCATATTTTAACTAAGCCGTATTACTGTATAGAAGTAATTCACAAAATATAAACAATATTCATATTTTAAAAGGTGTTCTAAAATAAAGCAGCTCTGTAAGAAATATTAAATGTAGGTCTCACGTTGTCATCCTAAATAAAAAAGATTAAATCAGATTAATTGCACCACCATTGTCTCCCTCTTCACTTAGCCAATTTACTCAGACCCTTATTTACATAATTATTTCTTGGATTACTACAAAGTACTTTGTTTACCTGTACCTTGCTCTTCAATAAAACTGAGTTTGACTCTCAAATTGAAGAAACGGCATGGGCTAACAGGGTTTCTAGAACAATGCTGTCCAATTAAAGAACATTTGACAATATCAGAATCTTCTATATTAACACTGTTTAATGTGGCAGTTATTACTCATATATGGTTATTTAACAGGTAAAATCGTAGGTAATGAGACTTGCCGGCACCATTAATATACTTTTGTTACGTTAGTTCATTGACAATTTCATACATATTTATAATCAAATCTGTTTTTTTTACCAACATTTCTTAACTTTCTCCCTCTCCCATTAGCCTCTGAACCTCCCCACCTGTCTCTTTCCCACATACCTGACTTTGTTTTGTTTTGTGACCCATTTATTTTAAACACAGCCATCTATCCATTGGGCCTGTTCACTGGAGTATGGTGGGAGTCACTGGGATTAACTCTAATTGTAGTTGATTTTAATTTATTGAAAATTAATGATTACTGCACTGTCAACACAATGTTAGAATTTTCACTCAAGTAATAGGGTCACATACCTAGCAAACCATCTCAAGCTACTAAGGCTACTAATGAAATAGATCTGAAAAAAAAAACTTGATGCTTACTGTGAGACTGAAAGCTGTCTTGAAATACAGATGAAAGGAGTCCACTAGCACGAAGTATGAGGATAGCAGAGACTATACAGAACAGAGAGCGGGGAGATAAAATAAAGATTTAGGTAAGCATGAATAGTGAACTATCGAAGCTATCCTCAGTTACTATGAAAAGAATAAAATTGATAATAGTACAGCACTTATGAAGCTCTGACATTCTGCAGGAAGTTTGTTCCACTAAAAATGAAAATATGCCATGTCATTGAAGCACATTTGAACATTCAATAAATGCCAATCATGGAGAATTTCACTAGTTTAAAACAGGTAGTTCTGCTGTGATTTTGTAGCGTCATCTAAAGTCCTCTAATTTCAAAAGAAATGGATCTTCAGTATGCAATGGGGATAATTTTCTCTATATATCCAAATGATTTGATTTTTGCCTTTCTGGCACCCACTGCATTTTCTTTTAACTGTTGATAAGAGGACTGTGGCCTGTTTCCCAGACTGCTGCAAATCCATAAGCCCCCTTACTCAAACTATTCATTCAGGGTTCCTATCTCAGCTTTTAAAAATGAAAACAAAGGAAAGGAAACAAACACTGGCAAGATAAAATGTAAAACTAAACTATCTGTGGTCTAAACTAGTGAAAATTTTTCTTTTAAAACTCCAGAGTCTATTCCTATGAATGTTGTCTGACTTTGAAAAGAGCTAATTAACCTTGCTTTATGCTGAAGGTCTACAGCCTAAGTAGGGTGCTGAGCTGTAAACTAGAGGGCCCCTAATTACTAGCATTTTAATTTAATTAATTTAATTTTAATTAAGCTGTATGTATTTTAAATACACAGTAGATCAATAGATGTCCTATTACCACATCGACGACATTAAGGCGTTCAAATTTAAAGCAAACCAAATTCTACAAGAGCAGCTGAACTGGCCAGGATTATTTCTGTAAGAGAATTAGATAAATAATGCTGACAATCATAAAAGGTGAATCATGGGCTCAGGGGATTTAAACATTTAAATGGCAGTTGAACTGCTATCTAATCAAAAGCCATGCCCCGTAACAGTGGGGGGGGGGGGTAGAAAACGAGGGGAAAAGCCGATATCCTAAGGTTGGAATGACCAGCACAATATCCCAAGGCTTGCCAAAAGCTAAATTTTGTGGGAAATTTTCCTCCCGCTGAGCTCAAGTCCGCCTTCCAAGAACTCACACCCCCTTTCGCCTCTATGCCTCCCCGCTGTGCGCAGAGCTGACCAGGGAGCGAAATCTCAGGGTTTCCACCTCAGAGACGGCCATCCAAACACCAGGGGCACGGGGAAGGGGGGAAAACTGTCAGCGGGGAAGCCAGGCGCCTCGATCCCTTTTCCCGCCCTCGCCTTCCCCTCAGACTTTTTTTTTTCCCCCGGGCTCCGTCCTCACCCGAAGTTCGGGCCGCTGCGGCTCCCTCCGGTCCGCTTCACACTGGCTGAAGCTCGCTCGAAGCCGAGCGATGTCCAGACGGTGTGGAAACGGTGCCCGCAGCAGGAGGCCACCCCGGGGGTCCGCCCCCGACAGCGGCCTGTGGCCGTTGGCTGCCTCCCTCCCTCCCTCCGCACCCCCTCCCCCGCGCCTCACGCCGCGGCTTCGGCTCCTCTCCCCTCCCGGAACACGCGCGCTCCGGCCAGCCCGCGAGGCGGCTTCTCCTCAGGGCGCCAGACGCGCCCCCACCAGCTTCCCCGGGCCCCTCGGGGGACCCCGGCGGGCCTCTCGCTTACTTGCCTCTTCCCCGAGCCCGGTGCGGTCGCCGAGGGGGCCCGGAATCCCCGCGTCAGCGGCCGAGCCCCGCCACGGCCACGGACTCTCCGCCGCCTCGCGCCCCCAGCCGCGCTCACTGGCAGGCAACTGCCGGCGCGTGCTGAGGAACCTCCGCTTGCCGTCGACGTGACGTAGCGCCTGCTCCGCGGAGGGGCGCGGGGGCGTGCGCAGTTTGCGCTCCGGCCCCGGCCCCGGCCCTGACCCTTGCCCTCTGCGGGGCACCGCAAAGCCTGGCCCCGAAAAGTTTGCTTTCCCTCCGGAAACTGTCGGAAAAGCGGAGAGAGAGCGCTTCGCGGCGGGGGGAGGCTCTCACGCCACTCAGCACACGCCCACGGCACTTGCTAGAGGAGCGTGATTCAGCGGAGGAAGAAAACTCAGTAGTGGAGAGCAACAGGTGGTCCCAGGTTCCCGAATAAAAGCATCCTGCCTGTAGACCCAAGCCAAAGGGACGCTGTGCCCCTTCCTAAAGTCTGCGGGAGACCTACTTCCCTCTCCTCTCCTAATCTTCCCAGACCATAAAATTGAGGTCCTGACTTCGGGGTGAGGGCGGAGGAGTCGGGAAAGGCTAGAACTAGGGTCTTTTGTAGTTACCCAATGTTCCGCGGATGCTTCGGATTAGTTCAAGTAGTTCCCCCGTATTAATGTGCCGTGGACGGAGATGCGGTGTGCTTAAAGTAGACCCACGGAAGTACCCTGTTTTCACACTGCAAAATAGATTATTCTGTTTCGTTGGAGCACAGGTGGTCATAAAAAATACAACCCTTGACCCCCCTTGACGATGTGAATCGGAATCTGTAGCCTCCATTTCAGACAAAGCTGAAATTATACTCTGAGGCTCGCGCAGCCCTCGATGTCGTATCTGAAAATCCCTTTTCCCTACGCCAATCATTATTGAAGCTGTGGGCGACAGACATTGTACCACGATGGCTAAATGCACATATTTTAAAATCCTTTAATAAAGAAAACCTCTAAAAGTGACAATAAAGTAAATTAATACCCACACTCACTGAAAAATATTTCTCCAAGGATTTCATCACCCCCACCCCACCCCAAAGGCTGTCTGGTCCACCAAAGAGAATTACTGAATTTTGAATATAGCTGAAATTAATCTGAAAAAATAATTATATTTATTTCTTTTATTTTATAGATGGGGAAACTTAGGCCCACAAAGGAAAAATACTTGTTTCAAGTTACCCGTTAGAAAGACAGCCTAAACATCTAAACCTCATTGTCGTACTTCCACAAATACCTCACAATAGCATATTTAAACAACGTCTCAAAAGTGTAGAGAATTTTGTGAAGTCAAGTATAGGTTTGTCTCCCAGCATCTCGGCACGAAGAAGGCACAGGGGTGGGGTGGGGGGATCCAAACACTAATGATGAGTGAGGGAAAGCAGATGATGATGAGTGGGGGAAAGTAGATGCAACACAGAAAAAAAGGCATTTTACAGGCATGAATATACATGAATCACTTCAGATCAAATGAAATTATTAAAGCCAGTTAGCAAGCAGGGGGAAAATATGCTGGCTCATGTCCATTTTTACAAGGTAGATGTTTACCACCTTTATCAGATATCCAAAGCAGCTTCTCTCCTGCTTGCCCATGCTATGTATACCCACTGTACATATGCAAGCTGTTGTTATTATTATTAGGACTGACATAACTTTGTGATACGTACAGCAAAATTATCTTAGGTTTTAGTATTTGAGTACATCATTCAAAAGGCTATGTATAAACAGAAGCTAGATTAGGGTTGGCACATTCAAATTGTTAAAACCTTACTTTCTGTTATTTAATTGAAGGGGCATTTTTATTTAGAGTTTCTGTTTAAAGTTAAAAGGCATAACACTTCATTTGTTGTTATTGCCAAGGTTTCAGGATCCTGCAAGTTAATCTGATAAACTAATCTGTGCTAATTTGTTAATAATTATTGCCAACCTCCCTCTTAAAATATGTGTAATTTAACAGTAGCTTTGTGGAATGTCAATCACCAAGACATGGCAAGGTTTAATTATAACTCCTGCCCCTTTGTGTTTAGCCCTTCAGATGTTATATGTACATACACACACACACACACATACACACACACACACACACACACACACACACACACACACACACACACACGGATATGTGTATTTGTGTAAAAAAGCAAGCCAACTAAGAATGAAACATTGCAAGTAAATAACATAACCTAAAATCCTCTAATTTCATGTAAAGGGATTTGATTACACAGTGTGGGGATAACAGTATTACTGCTTTTAATAGTGCATCACAGATTTCAAGAGTTTCACATGCACCTTATTTACTGCAACAAATGATGTACCATTAGGAGAAAACAAAAAAAAATGTATTATTGGGAGTACATAGCCAACATTATATTTGTTACCTTGACAGTAATTATAAACCAAAGCTTAATAAAAAATCAATAGCTCATTGACATAAAAATCAAAACTACATAATATTGGTGATCCTATTAATGCCAGGGTAATATTTGCACAGAATCTCTGACACAATTTCCATAATAACAAACATATATTAGTATAAATATTTACACCTCAAGCTATTCTGAATATATTGTACTCAATAAGCATGCATGACTCTCTCTTTCTCTCTCTCTCTCTCTCTCTCTCTCTCTCTCTCACACACACACACACACACACACACACACGCAGACACATGCCAGTTTCCCTAGTCTTTTCTACCACGTAGCAGCACAAGATAAAAGTACTATGGCACATTCTTCTATTTTATATTATGATATAAATGAAATCATGAATTCAATTTAACTATGTAATCACAATTAATTCATATTTCCTCTTTCCTTCTTTGTAAGGTTCAAGTACCTCAGACAAGATAGACATCTGATTTGCATAAACAGAAACAATTCCATAAAAATTCAGTTAGCCTAACATTCATCATAGTGAATACAGTTAATAATGTATGCTTACTTAGAATTTATTAACAATAAAGCATCAGAGGCAGATCTTAAGTATCCTCATCATAAGAGAGAAAAGACAACTACGTCAGATGTTAATTATCTTCATTATAATAATCATGTCACAATGTACATGTAAACCAAAATACCACATGCTGCACACCTTAGATGAATCTATTATTTTTATTTGTCAGTTATTCCACAATAAAGCTATGCAAGTATCAATTAAAATCATTTTTCCTAAACAGCCCAGAAATTTAGTCTTCCCAGGAAAAATACAGTTTTGGCACAGTAGAAATTCAGAAACATGATTCTGAAGATATGCATAATGCAGCTTTTAATTAATTCTTTAATTCCTAAAATATATAGTCTTTATCTATACAGTTTCAGCTAATAAAATCAGTAGCAACAAAAAGAATCCACTTTTTCTCTTTCCTATTTTCTTCATTGATTTTCTATACAGAGCAGTCGCAGAGGCTTAACATGATTCAACTATAAATTTATATAAAAAAGTGACTCACCTATAAATAAACAGCAGATTGTCACGTTCAGGATGGAATTCAAACAACACTGACTCTTACAAGTCAGAGAGCTTGCCACCAGGTCTGTACTCTGAGAAATGCTTCCCAAATCTAATCTACTCCCCTAAGCAACAGCCTTCATCCATCTACTGGTCATTTCTCTCTCTGACGTTACTTGCTGTACTGTAGTAACATCCAGTCACATGGAAGCTGCATGGGAGGGGGTATGTAACAAGTACCTTACAAATCATTCCCTGCATTTGTATGATGCCAGGAGAACTGCAGAGTATCCCTACATATATTATCTTATTTGAGCCTGACAGCAAAGTTTTGAAAATGATTGGGAGGAGAGACTGTTAATATCAGAAGATGAGGAAGCTGATGTTCAGGAAGATTAAATTATTTGCCCAATGCAGCACTGTGTGCTAAGGAAAAACGACTGAAGCTTGAACTCTTTTTTAAACTCCCACTTAGTGTTTTATCTATCACCTCTCAAATAGTAATATCAGAGAGTTAATGTTTTCATAATTTATTGCAATTATTACATCTCCTTCAGAGAATATTCTTCAGAGATTAATGGAAATTATGTGCCTATCAGAAGCATAACGTTTAGATTTCTGGACAGCAAACTATTCTGGCAAAAATCCTACCTCTTTACAGATTTCTTTTTCCCCTTTTTCCTATTATTCTCATTTCTCTGATGAATATAAACGTCTCTATGCACTGACCTGACACCATTTACTTACGGGAATTAAACTAGTGCTCAGTACTGGTAGTCCCCAAATCACACACACACACACACACACACACACACACACACACACACACACACACACACACACGTGTGTGTATATATATATACATATATGTATATATATGTATATATATCCATTTTATTATCTATTGCTTTCAGTTTAAATAACCTTTAAAAGCTATATCCTATAAGCAAATTGTGGCGATTTATATCTGTAATTCCAATACTTAGGAGGCAGAGACAGGAGTTCTAGGCCAGTCAGAATTACAAAGTGATGTTTTAGCTCAAAACCAAAACGTAAAAATATCTAGTCCCTTTAGCTAATTTCTTGATAAGTTTTGACCTTATAAATACAGACAAGGATGAAGAACACATCCTCATAAACATATATGCAGACACACAAACAACTATGAACAGAAATTCACAAAATAAAAAAATCTACAAAATAGAAACTCCAGGCTGCATCAATTAGTATTTGAGTGGAATACTACAGGAATATTGAAAGAAATTGGTGGAAGAAAAGGATTTAAAGTGATGGTGGCCATTCCTTAAAAAAGAGAAGACATAGGATATATTGATCCATGATCACTGGTGAATATAGAGTGATAGAGACAGAATCCACTTTGCAAGTACTATTAATGAAAAAGCTCACAATTACTAAATATTCTGATATTGTTCAATACTAAAATCTGTGTTAACATTTATTTAGTATTTCTTTTAAAAGCATTGTATGCATTACTACACTAGAACCAGTAAAAGGCACATTTCTTAAGAGTAAATCTCAATGAATTTTCTCAAACTGATAATTCCTACATAAAAGGTCAAGAAACAGAGAATTAGCAGTGAAATGCACTTTGAAAATCCATTTTACTCTTCTTACAGCATTTGTATTAGGTAGTTATTTTTATTCCCATTTCTTTAATGAGAAAATTATTTGAGATATGTTGTCACATTTATTGTTGCATAGCTTGTAAATATCAGAAATAGACTTGGAACATTTCTAAATGCAAGATTCGTGCCATACAACTACATTTACAGAGTTGAAAAATGAGGACTCGGGAGATGGCTTAGTCATAAAATGCTTGCCAGACAAGCATGAGAACCCGAGTTCAATCCTCAGCACTAATGTACACAAAAAGTCATAGGATATACATTCATAATCCCAGAACTGAGTAGGGAGTGATACAAGGATTCCCAGGGCTTGCCTCCCAGCCATTCTAGCCAAATTGGTGAGCTCCAGATTCAGTGGAAGATGCTATCTAAAAAAATATACTGGAGATTGATTGAGGAAGGCACCCAACATCAGACTCTGGGTTTGAGACATATGCACATATATACTCATCAACACACACACATGCACACACAGATAGATAGAGGGAAGAAGAGAGAATATTGAAAAGTGCTATAAAAGCCAAAGTAAAGCTTAAAATTTGAATAACTAATACAGCTAAAGGACAATTTAAATGAAAGAAATGATCTCTTGTAGATTGTAACTAGTTGACAGAGCTCAGATAGAGAAAAGGAAAAGCTTAGACTACCAAATATATGGAAGATTGTGGTGATATATTATTTATGATTTACTAAAGTTTGCCTGTGGGTACAGAAAGCAAAGCTAGCCACAAGCTATAGTGCCAGGCGATGGTAATGCACACCTTTAATCCCATCAACCAAAGTAGTTAGCCATAAATTCAGGTAGAGGTGGCACACACCTTTAATCCCAGGACTCAAAAGACTAGCAGATGGATCTGTTTTAGTTCAAGGCCATCCTGAGCTACATGAAATTGATCCAGTATAAAAGAGAAATGGCTCACACAATAGTGATGCAAGCACTTGGGATCCCACTCGTTTAATCCCAGGATTTGAGAGCTATAAAAGGAAGAAGCAAAGGATAGCATGAGTCAATTAGTCTCCAGCTTTTTTAGGACAGGCAGCAGTCTAGGATTACAGTCTGAGGTTTGGTGGAGAGCATTGTACCCTGAGGATTCATGGAGACAGGGTCACCCATTTCTGTCTGAGGTAGAGGTAAGAGCTTAGCAGCTTTGCTTTGCTGATCTTCAGCTTGAACCCCAATATCTTTCTCTGGTATTTATTATTCATATTACAGAAGATAAAGAGTTACTTGTAAAAAAGAGAAGCACAATCATATATAACAGAGGGAAAGGAGGCTGAAAATACTTCGCATGTTAATAAGCAGTGAAAATTGGTAGAAGCAAATAAGGTATCTACATTGAGACTGAGAAGCATAAAATTAGGATCAAATCTAAGTGTCAATTCAGGTAATATGAATACCTTAAGAGAATATTTTAGAAAAATATAATAAGGTAATGTCCATTGAATACTTGAACATGCCAGGCAGTGTTCTAAGTCATTTTCACACCTTAGATACAAATTGAATAAAAGTCCTATAAAATAGGAACAAGCTGCAGTCCAATTTCTTTTAGATCAAGAAAGTGAGTTTAAACTTGGGAGTGTCAAGGAGTGATACAGAATCAGGAAACTGCAAAAGGAGCAACATGTATGCATAATTGAACAGGGCCACACAGTATGAGGACTAACGATCACCTAATTTTTCTTTTCTTTCTTTCTTTTTTGGTTTTTTGAGACAGGGTTTCTCTGTGTAGCTTTGGAGCCTATTCTGGCTCTGGAGACCAGGCTGGCCTCGAACTCACAGAGATCCACTTGCCCCTGCCTCCCGAGTGCTGGGATTAAAGGCGTGTGCCACCAACGCCCAGCTCTTTTCTTTTCTTTTAATTCTTTAATTACTACTCATATTTACATATCCATCCCCCAATTCACTTGCTCTCCCATCCTCCCATGTATCCCACCAACCCACCCCTAACTCCTCCCCAGGGATGGTAAGGCCCTCCACGGGGGGGGGGGGGCTTAAAATAATTAATGTTAATGATATGATGTTGAACTAGCCAGAAAAGCAAATTCAGTGAACTCTGATTAAGAAGGGAAAGGTGCCTGTGACCCCCCCCCTTTTGTGAGAAGGTTGCACTGTTGTAATCCAGGTTGTCCTGGAAGTAAAGAACTTTCTGCCTCAGCTCCTTAAGTGCTGGCAATATAGATGTATGCCATCAAATTCTATTTGGAAGCTCATTAAATGATTTTAGTCCAACATATTTGTTCTAAAAACTGTTACTATCTTAAGAAGTTAATAATATATACACACAATTAAAATTCTCTTAGCTTCCATTATCTAAATTGATTCATTTAACATGTACTCTACCTAGTTGGAGCTTTGAAGTACACACACACACACACACACACACACACACACACACACACACACACACACACACACACACACGGGAGTCAGTTATCAGAACAGAATCTGAGAATAAATCTGAGAAGAACCTCCATAATAATCCCAAAAATAAATGCATGGGCTTCCATTTTTGGAAAACAGAAAAATAAGGATACAATGTTTAGATAAAAAAGTGGTAGCTTTATAATCTGAACCAAAGGCAACTAGTTCCGGATTTCTTTCACAGAGAAAGCTAATGGAAGTATTCATTCATAAGAGAAGAGAAGTTTAATGGGTGAAAATAAATTGGTGGGATAATCAAAAAAGCAGATACGTATGGGAGGTGTGAGAAGAGGCATGTAGATAGGAAATTCTAATGTATTACAATTGAGTTGTTTTTCTCTTCCTAGAGAACACATTTGGAATCTCGATGTATCACCTACCATATATTTACTAGTAAACAATGGGGGAAAGTAAATTATCCCTGTGAGAAGCATTATGCAGAGGTCTACATGGCACTAATTCTAGAACTCATTACTACACAGCTAAGTGTAGAACATCTCATATTTTGAAATCAATAACATTGATTTGAACTACATCTTCCACTTCCTCTCTGTCACATTAAACCTCTTAGTTTTTTAAGTTTCTACTAGAATTTTCAGTACATATGCAGGCAACAGTTGTCTCTACAGAATGTTTTAATAAACAGTACTTTTGATATATAAAATTTTTGAGGGTGATAAAACATACACACCAACCTTCAAATTCCATAGTAGCTAAGAGCACATCACAATAGGTGACATTTAACACTCCTTCCTTTGGAGTAATGCCTAAATATGAAAATTTTAGAGGATTAAAGCTTGAACCTCTTTTGTGCTTGTCAGTAATGTACTTGTGGTTTATAAGTTCTCTAGGCAAGGGACTGAGGTAGAGAACATGAAAGTTTCAGGGTGACAAGTGGCTAAAGGGAAAAGATATCAGAAAGATTCAGTGCCACAATGCTATTTGAGAAGCAAGGTGGGAAGCTGAGTTTAAGACAGGCATGTCCTACTTCATAGTTTGGCCAGAGGGCCAGTAACTGCCAATAATGTTTTTGCTCTTTTACATCTGAGCACAGTTCCTTCAAAAAAACAAAGCTTAATGTTAATGCTGCATTCTTTCCTGAGCAAATCTTTCTACTATTAAACAAGATAGTCTTCTCAACAAAGGGCTGCAAAAACTTAAATGTACAGACAGTAATGCCAAAACAGCAAGCGCTAAATTATCAATAAGGACATATATATATATATATATATATATATATATATATGTATATATATATGAAACATTTACTCTTGTTTCTCCATTTTAAATCCTGTAAAATTACCTGCCATCTACTTGTAAAGAAAGTCCCAATGGCTTTTAACGATTGAATGTCATGGGAAGATAGTGTGCTCACCACAGAAAAGTAGTTACACATAAGAGAAAACTGAGTACATTATCAATATCTCTTGTTATTGATAGAAATAAGTTAATATCTGAAATAACATAAAAAAACATGAGTATTCATCCGAGGAAAGAAAATTTTTCTTAGAATCTTAACAATAGCACTCTGCCTATCTTCAAAGCCAAGTTATTCCTGACCAAAAATGTGACTTCAGATCAAAGCTGGAACATCAAGCTACCTGGTTTAAAATTATACTATAGCCAAGCATAAGGTTAATGCCTGCAGGAAGCTGAAGCAGGATTATTGCTGTGAGTTCAATGCCAGCACCAGCTGCTTAAGAGTAACTTGCACCAGGCGTTGGTGGAGCACGCTTTTCATCCCAGCACTTGGGAAGCAGAGTCAGGCATATCTCCATGAGTTTGAGAACAGCCTGGCCTACAGAGTGAGTTCCAGGACAGGTTCCAAAGCAATACAGAGAAACCCTGTCTCGAAAAACAAAACAAAACAAAACAAAACAAACAAACAAAAGAGTAACTTGCAGGCAAGTCTGGACTAGATTGTAAGATACTGTCTTAAAATAAAATAAATAAAATTATATTGTAAGGCATTAGTAATTAAAGCAACATGAAGCTAGGATAAGACCATATTATTAACCAATCAACAGAACATAAAATCTAGGGGAAAAAACATAAAATTTTGAGCAGTTGTTACCAGGTAGGAGGCAGAGGCAGTGGGTCTCCAAGTTCAAGGCCAGCCTGGTCTACGGAGAGTTTCAGGACAGCCAGAGCTACAGTGAGAGCACTGAGAAAGAAACCCTGTCTCAAAAAGACAAAAGAAAACCAAAACAAAAAAAATACCCCAAACAAAACAAAAACAAAAAATGAATGTTGATCTTCAACAATGTTCCCCAAAATGGGAAAATATATTTGCAAACCAAATATCTGATGGGGAGCTAATATTAAGAATTTTACAAAGAAATCAAGCAACCAATTCCAAAACAGAAAAAATAATTAAATCAAATCTGGACAATGGACGTGAATAGAGAGTCATCAAATGATAGCATCAAATGGCTAGTGGATATAGGAAAAATGGCTCCAAATCACTAATAATTAGGGAAATATAATTACAAACACAGTTAGATATCACCTCACAACTGTTATAATATAAAAAACTAAATATGTTGGAGGAGGTGTCTAATAGAGGGTCCTCTTGTGTACGATTGGTGAGAATGTGTATTAGTATGACTGTTACAGGGAACAATATGGAACGTCCTCAAAAAAAAAAAAAAGAACACCTACAGTAGTCAGAAATCTATCTTAGGGGTATATATCCAAAGGATAATTACACTTTCATACACATAATAGCAGTATTTGTAATAGTGAGGATATGAAATAAACTGAGGTTTCCATCATCAGATAATGGATAAAGAAATGTAAACAAATAATATGATAAAATATTACACATATATTATTGTACCTTTAAAAAGAAGGAATTTCTCTCAACTGTCATAATGTAGATGAGCATTGAATCTATAGGACAAAAAGCTAAGTGAATCTAGCCAAATATATAAAAACAAATACTGCTTGAGTTCACTAATCCAAAATCTTAAAATTTTTCATTTGTAAAACCACAGAGTATAATTATTTTTTAAAGTTGTTGAGTCGGTAAAGTCCAGTGGATAGATATTGGTAAAGATACAAACTTTCAGTTAGAAAGGAATAAGTTCTGAGGATTTATAATGCATCTTTGTTTGTAGTTAATAACAATGTATGAGAGTGTATCTTACAATTTTTCACCTATGGTTAACCATTTCTAAACATAAGCACATGTCAAAAATCATATACACAATGTATTTACTTTTTTATAATAAAACTTGTATTTTAAAAACAAATATTTCATCTTTTCCTTGATTATTATGTAAAGTAGCAATTTGTCTTCCTTAAAAAAGAACTTTCAAAATGTATTAACATTCATTGATTCTGAATGGATGAATTTAATATACTTAATTTCACCATCATTTTCCCTGGGTGTATTGTAAATGAATATTTAACTGCACTGAATTAGACTACATTCAAGATTCCTACATTAGATTGAAAAAATACTAGGAGTCTTATATCCACTTACCTCTGGCACAGGCAAATTAAATATTCTAAAGCCCAGATGATCTAAATTATTTTTCCCATCTGAGTTTCTTTGTTTTTTCTTTATTCAAAAAGCAAACAGTCTTATTCATGTGATTTGCTTAATTACCTTGAACACATTATCTAATATTTCTGAGCCACAATTGTTTAATTTGCAAAACACTGCCAGTAACTCCTCAAAGTGTTGTTTGTGGATTAATTGAGAGAATTTGTGTGCCCCGTAGTGTAAATGTAAAGTAACACATTATTTTTCTTAAAATTAGTACACACCTTTTAACGTGATTTAAAATAGGTACTCATTCTTTGTTAACAACATGAGAAAGTTGTGAAGGAAAATTTTCATTTCAAAAGGCACACCAAGCATAAAACCTCTGTTTTCCTGCAAAGAAGCAATTGAACAGAGACATTTAGGAAGGAATCCTTAACAAACATTGAATCTTCTCTCTCATGCACAAGATCTTAAGGAGTCTCATTGGAGAAGAAAGGTGTAAAATAAAATTACTTAGTGTGGTCTGATTTTTATACTGACAACCTGCCTGGTTTTCATGATCACTTACCTATTAAACCGGTAGTCCTATTTTTTAGAAAATAGAACATAATTATTTATTATTGTGTATCATTATTTAGAAAATAGAATTTTTTAGAAAATAGAAAAATGCTGGTCTGCCTAGAGAGCTTGACAATGTCACTGGCTACAGTATTGAAATATGATTATCTAAAATTATAGAATTATTTCAATTTTCTATAGCAGACCAGATATCAAAAAGAAAAAATGAGTGTACGAACTAATAAGTCATATTACTTTTTAATCATAGCTGATTTGGACCATGTAAAGCTCTCTTAAGCATCACACCTAAGCCCATGGCAGGAACACAGCTGATATGAAGACACTCTCACACTCCAAGGCTTACAGTTATTTTATTGATATTTTATTTGTCTTTATTCTTCATGTATGGGTGTTTTAGCTAGTTATACATCTATGAACCACATGCATTCAGTGCCCACAGAGGTTAGAAAAGAGTGTCACATTCCCCTGAGACTGCAGTTATATATAATTTCTAGCCACCTTGTGGGTGCTGGTTTCAAACCTGTATTCTCTGGACAATGCTCTTAACCACTGAGTCATCTTTTTAACTTCTCAAACTATTTTTAAGTACAGTGATAAATACCTCATTTTGTTTCTTTAATTGCACAGTTAGAAAGGTGTGATGAAAATGTAAAGTACCTTTGCAACAAGAATGCATTGTTAATTCTCTCTCCCTTGCTTCATCCCATCAAATGCATCAAGTTACTCATGAGTTTCATTTTACTACTGAGTCAAATCTATATTTTTGGTTTCTGTTATGACAGTTAGATATATTGTTGTATGCAAATTTTAGAATTCTAAAATACTATTTCCTACAGAGAAAGTTCAAATAGAATCTTGAGAGAAAGCTTAGCCCCAAAGAAGTCTAGTTCAACATACATAAAACACAATATTACAATCTTATATTTTCATTATGCCCACAGTATAAATCACTGTTTAAAAATATAACATGAACTGGCTAGTTCACCATCCTGTAAGAACACAAAGCAAGTAGCTGATTTAATGAAAAGGAAAAAAAATTGAAAGGGAGTCACAGGAGGCCTATGTGATCAGAATGCTAATAGGAACCACTAACGTCACTGGTATCTCTGCTCGCTCTTGAACCATTCCTCATTTATGAGTCACTTTGAAATCAAGGCTCTACGTGTTAAGGGAAACCATTTATTTAAACTTAATTTATCTGAACAGGATCAATCCAGCACAGTTTCTCAGTTTATAAGCTGCTTTTATTTTATCTGAATGCCTGTCTCTGGATCACCTATTAGGAATACAAAGTTAAAGAACATAACTAACAAAATATACGTTTCATTTGTGAAAGGAGTATGTATATATGAGTAACCACTTTGGAATATGTCTTTCTTTTTTTAAAGATTTTATTTGTTTATTATGTATACAACATTCTGCTTCCATGTATATCTGCCCACCAGAAGAGGGCACCAGATCTCATAACAGATGGTTGTGAGCCACCATGTGGGTTCTGGGAATTAAACTCAGGACCTCTGGAAGAGCAGCCAGTACTCTTAACCTCTGAGCCATCTCTCCAGCCCTGGAATATGTCTTTCTACAGATAATCTTTTAGATAAAATCAGTACCGACTTGGAATAACTGGCTTTATATGATACTATCTCTAAATGAGGCACAATTGAAATGCAGCCCATTTTATTTTTTAAACTTAATATTGTGAAACATGTTTGACCTAGTAAATATGTTAGTGTTGTGACTTTCAAGCTAAATTGTCCTATTTGCAAACAGAATGACCTATTATCTTTCACTGACTTGAAAAACTACAAACCTGAGCAAACTGCAATGTGTAAAACTCTTAAATAAATACTAAAAATGTTTTTACAAAGGATTTCTCCGCTTCTAGGTTCACTTCTAAGTTATCAAGGTGATATTGAACATCCTTGCCTTCAAGAGAGTATTTTCAGTGCTAGTCCTCACAATTACTGTAGCCATTTAGAGTCTTTAGAAACTTTTCATAATTCAATTCATTTAATTCTCACAAAATTGAAGCAAGATAGGGATTCCACTGTTCCACAGATGGGGAAACTGATACCTGAAGAAGTTGTTTTTATTTCCTTTATTATCTTTCTTCTAATGTGGATTGAGCCTTGGACTTCACACATGAAGGAACATTCTCTACCACTGAGCTACATTCATATCCCTTAGAAAAATGAACACCAGAAAGGAAACTATGGTGGAGTCAGTATTATGACTTATGGGTCCAAGTCCAAAGCTGTAATTTTAGGCACTATGCCATATTTGACAGTCTGTTTTACTTAGCAGTGTTTACCAGCCTTTATGTGTATAGAGATAGTCATATAGAAACCCCCCCTTTTTTTGGTTTTTCGAGACAGGGTTTCTCTATATTGTTTTAGAGGTTGTCCTGGAACTCGATCTGTAGACCAGGCTGGCCTTGAACTCACAGAGATCCGCCTGCCTCTGCCTCCTGAGTGCTGGGATTAAAGGTGTGTTTCACCAACGCCTGGCTATACAAAACCCAGCCTTACAGCAAATGTTCTTTTCCTTAAGCCCTTACAACCTTTAGCTCCCTTCTTCCATGATTTTCCCTGAGCCTTAGGTGTAGTGGTTGTGTTGTACATGTATCAGTTGAGGCTAACCCCATGATCAATGGTTCTCTGCATGTTCACCAGTTGTGGCTGTCTATAATTGTTCCTTTCTGCTGCAAAAAGAAGTTTCTTTGATGAGGAGTTAGAGCTACACTTATCTTTGGATACAATGACATCTACTATGAACATAGTCAGGCATTGTACTGGTTCAGGAAACTGATAGTAGTAATTTCTTCTCTAAGTTCCATGCTCTAATCTGCCACAGGCAGTTAGCTAAGTTTACAGTATCAGACACTCTCAACAATGATTTTATAAACAAGACCTCAATAAGGAAAACAACAGTTGACATGCCATGATAGGTGGAAAAGTCTCACAAAATGAGTTCGTGCTTTCTAAAGAAAAGTATTTCTGTGTCTAGTTAGATGTTTGGGCAGTTAAGAGCATTTGTTACCCAGCTTTGGTTCCCAGTGACCACATGGTCGCTCAAAACTGTCTCTAAGTCCAGTTCCAGGGGACCTGATGCCCTCTTCTGGGCACTGTAGTCACCCAGACATACACATATTCAGGCCAAGATAGCTGTAGGCATAAAAATAAAATGTAAAAGAAGAAAAATCCTTTATTTTTAAAGACGTCTATGTGACGAGAGCACTTGAGAATGTTGCATAGCTCAGGTTACTCCCTCTTGCTCGACTTGCACTTCTGTGTTTTGCCAGATCCATGTTAACCCAACCCAGATACATTTTTCAAAAATGAAGTGACTAAATCATTATTGTTTCCCATGCAATAAAGTCCCCTATTACCATGCAATAAGGTCAGTGTATTTCCTATATTGCTTTGAAGAGGTAATATCAGTTCCCAGATGATGGATGCTCCTGTTTTTTGAGGCATTATTTTTGCATAATATACTAATTGCGTCCTGAATGGAATTTAGAGATTCTCCCATGACCATTAGCCTGTGATGTATTGTGGCCAAGATTAGCAGCTTTTCCTTTTTAGTTTCCTTCCAATCCTTAAGAAAGGAAATGCTTCCTACTTTACTTCTGAGAGAGATCATCATACCTTTATTACATACAAAAAATATGTAAAACTTAATCCCTGATGACCAAAGTGACCCAGAAATTGAGCAAAGCATGCTATATGTAATTGCCAATAAGCTTATGCCACTGACCAAGAAAACTTCAGAGTCGGACAGGGAGTGTCACACATAAGGCACCCAAGTAGAATGGGGACACTTCAATCATTAACTAAGGTTGCATTTTCTTCTAGATGGGTAACTTCCCGCTTAATTACTAAAGATTTGCCTCTCAGATGTATCCTTCATAATTAAGAGAAATTTTAGTACCATTTTAAAAATAAAGAGATTAACATGGACTTATAGAACAATGTATTCACACAATTTAAATTAAACCTTAAAAAATAACCACTACCTGGCAGCTATTGCCCAGGGATGTACTTCAAGAAAGCCAGGCAGGAGTGCACTCTAGTGGATTCCTCTCCACGTTGAAGGCAAAATTCTTCCCTGGAGACAGATTCCTGACTCAATCTGTTCCTCACATCAGAGGAAATGACAAAAATTTCCATTAGGACCCAAGATTACCACTAATGGCCTACTAAGTGTAGTTAATTCTGTTTTCTACAACCAGGGTCTAAAGGAAGAACAGAGCGGCCAAAAGTAGGTGAAAACTAACTACAATAAGAGAGCCAATAAAAAGTATGCAGAACTTCTTCAGGTCTTGCATGTTAACTAAAGATGTTTGTCTGGTTCCCATTCTATAGAAAACAGTCTCTTGGGTAAATGCTATATCTGTCACCAGGTAAGTCACTATAAGAAAAATCACCTAAATATCAAGCAAACACTTTTAAGGATCCTTGCCCTCACCATGGCAAGATAGGACACTGAAGGACTTATTGTTCCTAGGATTAAAGACTTTCTGAACCACAGCCCCAAATATTGTTCCTGAAATGAAGTCTTCAACTCTAGGTGGCCTCTCATGTGACATAGGAAGGAATCTGTCTTAGGGAAACACCATGACCAAAAAGCTAGTTGGGGAGGAAAGGGTTTATTTGGCTTAACTCATCAGCATTGCCATTCATCAGGATGTCAGGACAAGAACTCAAATAGGGCAGGATCCTGGAGACAGGAACTGTTGTAGAGGCCATGGAGGGGAGCTGCTCTGGCTTTCTCAGCCTTCTTTCTTATAGAACCCAGGACTATCAGCACAGGGATGACACCATTCACCATGGGCTGGACCCTCCCCATTGATCACTAATTGAGGAAATGCCTTATAGGCCTGCAGACAGATTTTTTTCCCTCTTTTTTAAAAATTTAAATTAGAAACAAGCTTATTTTACATGTCAATACCAGTTCCTTCTCCCTCCCCTCCTCCCCTGGTCCCCACCAACCCCCTATTCCAACCCCTTTCTGCTCCCCAGGGAGGGTGAGTCCTTCCATGAGGGATCTTCAAAGTCTGTCATATCATTTGAACCAGGGCCTAGGCCCTCCCCCATGTATCTAGGCTGAGAGAGTATCCCACTATGTGGAGTGGGCTCCCAAAGTCCATTCGTGTACTAGGGATAAATACTGATCCACTATCAGAGGCCCCATAGATTGCCCAGGCCTCCTAACTGACACCCAGGTTCAGGGGGTCTGGATCGGTCCTATCCTGGAGAAACCCACAGAAACAGCTGGCCTGAACAAAGGTGAGCTCATGGACCCCAGACTGATAGCTGGGAGATAAGCAGATCTTAGGGAGGCATTTTCTTAATTGAGGTTTCCTTCTCTCAGATGACTTTTGCTTGTGTCATATTGACATAAAACTATCCAGCATAGAACCTCTGGTAAAGAAAGTTGTACCTAGGACTGTAAGTTTTCTCCTCGATTAGCAGGGAATCCTACTCTGTTTTTATCTACAATTTGGAGCAATTGGCTTTCAACACTCCTTGGGTTATCTGAGTCAAGTCTTTGGACCTAGGGGGAGACATGAAATTGTAAACTGCCCAAAAGTTCATGGAGTTACTATCTATCCGGGTCTTTATGATAAAGAAACATGGATATGCCATTTTTCTCTCTCTTAAGAATTAATCTAAGGATGACTACATGTATAAGAACATAATAAAGACTCATATCTTTCATCCTCCACAGAAATCAACATCAAATGGCTCAAAGATCCCAAAGTAAAAACACGAATTACTGAAACTGCTAGAAGAAAAACCTAAGTCAGTACTCTACAAGATATGAATGTAGGAGACGCCATTCTGAGTAGGACTCTGTTTGCCAGGTGTTGAGCATGACAATTGGCAAGTTGGATCTCTTGAAATGAAAGTCTCTGTACATCCAAGCAAACAATCAGGGAGTGAATAAGAATACACAGTAGGAGAGAATCTGTGTCAGCTAAGTATCTCTGACAGAGGATTAATATCCAGAATATGTAAAGAAGTCAAAAAGAAAAAGTCAAGAAAACAAATCACCAAATTAAAAAAATGGGACATGGATATGAACAAAGAGTTATAAAACAAAGGAATAAAAATGGCTAAAAATGAATTTTAAAATGTTCAACAACCTTAGCAATTCAGGAAATATAATAAGCAAACAAATAAATAGACCATTTTAAAAAGTTTAAATTGAAATCAGGCATTGTGGCACATACCTTTAATGCCATAATTTGGGTGGCAGAGGCAGGTGGATTGTGAGTTTGAGGCTAGCCTGCTCTACAGAGCAAGTTCCAGAATAGCCAGAGCTGTTACACAGAGAAATAGAGAAACCCTGTTTTGAAAAACCCAAAAGAAGACAGAACAAAAAAAGTTAACTGAAATATAAATACATAATTTACCCTTCCTCTCCTCCCTTTTGCCCATTCCATTTCTGCCCCGCCCCATTCCTCCTAAATGCACCATCTCTTCTTATTTTACCATTGTTGTTACATATGCATATAAATGAGTAAGCACAGAAATATAAGCCAAGAGATTGAGAGTATATTCTTGTTTTAAAATTATAATTTCACAGAAGCATAGAATAAGTATTTAGTCACAAAAGCAATGTAAAGACAAGATTTTGCTGGCAAATTGCTGTCATGAACTTAGTTATCTCTCCTTTCACTGATTCAAGTATCCATTCTATCTTCAAACCTAGTTACAGCTTAATCAGGAAAGTGAATTTTCAATAAATTTTCAACTAGTGATGATTTGCTTTAAGGTATTTATCAGTCTGTGATATCTAAAATGTGATAAGAGAGTTTAAGACACTCAATTTGCTGCAGGTTCAAATGAAATACCTTAAATAATATTTCATGGATGAGTATTAGGCATAAATTACATCATATTACCTGTTTCTAAAACTAATTTATTCACAAAGTTAGGAAACAATCTAAAAAATTTTATTCAAAAAAGATATATTTCAGTGTTGCTACATATATTATCAAATAACCAAAATCGTTTGTGGTGAGAGTCAGAAAGTCACAACATTCTATTCTATTTAATAAATTATGAATTATCATACTCTCCTGCTAAATTTTGTCAAATGACAACATAGGATTATGTAAAACTACCTGATAAGTCCTGGTTTCAGAATGGTTAAAAAAATAACAAAAAATAAACTGTTTATTTTGACAGTATTAAAAGGAAAATACAGAGGGTTTGAGAGATGGCTCTGTGGTTAAGAGCAGTACCTGCTCTTCCAAAGGTCATGAGTTCAATTCCCAGCAACCACATGGTGGCTCATAACCATTTGTAATGAGATCTGGTGCCCTCTTCTGGCATGCAGGCAGAACATAATAAATAAATAATTTTTTTAAAGGAAAACACTATTTGTTCAAATAGCAACTACAGTCATATTAAAATGTAATACACGCCTCCCCACAAAATTACAGTAGCACAAGATAATTTTTTTACAATTATGAACCATCTAAGAGTAAGCAGATCTTTATAATACAAGAAGAAAAGTGTTAATATGCAAGATATAAAAGCACTCTACTAAAAAGGTTTAAAAAAAATCAAGTTGACACCACAGAGCAATGAAGCACTAGCACTATTTAATTTGGATGTCATTTTAAAAGTAGAATTAAAAAAGGGACACTGTTGCTTAGCTGGTCAAAGCACCTGTCTAGTAAAAGTAGAATTATTCTGTTCCTTCTTCACTTGTGTTTTCAAATACTGAGAAAACTGCCACATCACATCAAAAATAAACCCACCTTTGGATTTGTCAATAAAAATGAAACGTTCACTTTAGAGTGCTAAATTATTAAAATATTTAATAAATATTTCCAGAAGATTCTTTGCTTATCTTTGCAAAGTCTCCGGAAATCACCATTTCTCTCTTTTCTAAAATCGGTCACCAAAAGGACTTTTTTTTTCAATAGATCAAGTAACTGGGCTTTTGTGTTATTATGCATGTGTTAATTAGATAAACAAAACATTCAGGTAAGTATTGAAATAGGTGTGCCTGTCAGGATTTCAGTGACTATTAAAAGGAGCTAAAGGGCTGAATGGACTTGCTTAGAACATAAGAAGCTCTGGATTCAATAGCCAACACCATAGACAAAACAGATAAAAGAAAGAAATAGAATAATTAGAAATGGCCTCATCCAGAATTGACAGGTAAGTTCGCACATAGGGATTCACCAGTCTGTGGTTTTTAAAAACCAGACACTACTCATGGAGTCATGGCAGAAGTGTTCCTTTATGGATTCAGAAATGTATTTGGAGTATAAGTCACACTGATAAATATCATCATGAGAGAAGGTAAATTATGTTTGTGGGCAACACTCCTCTTCTTTCTCCATCCCCCATCTAATGCCAATGTTGTCTTTTTAAGAGTATTAGAATTTCCATGACTGACATAAGCTCTGGTAAATAAATCCTAATTTTTTGTGGCTGCAGTTCATAACTGACATATTTATAAGCTGTGGAGACTTAAAATATACTTATTTTATATTCTTTAATTGTATTAAAATTGTAACATCTAGGGAAATCTGTGGAAACTACAAATATCAAAAGAAAATATCTTCAGTGGTTATTCAACAGACCACCATGCAGAACACAAAAGTAAATAAAGAGACTAAATCACAACTAATTATATATTGATCACCATCACCTTTTAATAACTGAACTGGTTTCCTCTGAACTCTGTTCTTTCCCAGTTCTCCCCATAAACATAATGCAATGCACAATTAGGTGATTAAACTTACTATCTCCACTCGAAAAAGAGTTTTGCAATATGTTATGTAAAATTTTAGTCAGGCATAGAAATCCAAATATGCATATAACTTTGAATCCTCCATTTATGCAGACAATCAAGAACTACCTATATGCTTAGAGTTAGTCCTAGGCGGTTGGCAGAGTTTGGATCTTTTAAAGGGAGCAGCTTCTTGTCATCTGCTGATCGCTCATCATCAACATCAATGATGTGCTAGAATCTTGCTATTTTCTTTGCTTACATACTACTTTTAAATTTTTCTTTACTTCAAAGTCAAATCCTCAGTAAGAGCACCAGATTTACATAGTTAGGACTTGAAGTTTCTTTTAATACATTTTTGGTGTTTATTTATAGGTCTAAAAAGAGGAGAAAGAATTCAAACTTACTACTAGTGATAGCCCCACACAATCTTATACATATCTAAAAGCAACTTTCAGATCACAGTGATAAGTACCATTACTGTTATCTTCTGCTTCTGCATACCTATAATCTCCTCACTGTATATACCAAACTTAATCTCAAATGGTAGTATGGATTTTGTTTCTACTAACTATCCCTAGCTTCTGCTTAATCCTTAACCACTCTATACATTTAATGCCTTTGTATTGTAAAATCAAATTGGTCCCTTATAGGGAACCAAATTATATTTTCTGCTTTTCTTTTTACTTACATATTTATAAAAGTTCTAGATACTTTGACATTATAACACAGTCATTTACCGTGACTAGTACACTGAGATTGTTTTATTTTTTGCCAACTTCTAATTACCGTTGATAACAGTGAGTAAAGATGGAATAGATAATTGAAATTGGCTTCCCGTTCATCTCAGAACTCTATTCAAATAATCTCCTTATCTTTTAGGATGGATACTAAGTAGTAGAAACATAAAATGAAAAAGTGTTACTGTTTTCTGTCCAAGTTTTATGGAGGAAAAAGGAAACACACACATACACACACAGAGGGGGGGCAGGGGGAAGGGAGAAAAACACAATTTACATAATCTAGTAACGCTATAATTAATCTTTAGCTCGAGTTGAATGTTGTTAGCAACATTTAAAATTCTGTAAGTACTTATTAAATCTATTTCCTTTTATGATAGGTATTTTATGATCAGCAGGTAAAAATTACCTTGACCACATATAGCCAAGGTTTCTCAGAGTAAATGCACCTTTGAAATAGGCTTAACATTTAGCTGCAGTCTTTATTTAAACAATTAAGTAGCAATTGAAAAGAATATAACACATGCAGTTTTATTCAACGTTTATTATGTGTACCTGGCACACGGCAAACACTTAATAAATGCCTGTTGATTTGTTCAGTTGTCACTGTGATTAAAAATGGAACATTATGTAGTCTGTTAAAACCTTTTGGATTGGCCCTTCTTAATGAAGTGTCCCTTCATAATTTTAATGCCAACATAGCAAAGAAAATATGGACATAATTGTATAAGGATATATTTATCTGATGTGCTGGTAAAATACTATTTAATCCTCTAAACGATGTCTACATAAAATATATAATCCCATTGATAGAAAACAAACAATAGATACCCTATCATTAGTTCTAGAACAAACTGATTTAAAAATCAAATATGTCTGAGTTCCAGAGTACTCATCAGTCTTAAATGCAAAATTATATTTCTTGTTACAAACCTACAACATGCTGGAAAATTGTAGTTGCATTGTAGATCTTAAATAAATGCATTAAACTCAAAGGTTCAGCCAGAATATGCCAGAGCATAACAAATGAGAGTTTCTAATTAGTCTTTGGCATTGCAATATTTTTAAAAGGTAAATCCAAGCCAGTGGTCAGACCCAGGCAATTCCTTTGAAAATAGTAGATACCATTTGAACGCCAGAACTACTCTAGAGTTTCATCTTGATTAGTAATGAAATAGCCATCTGCCAAATGCAGGCAGTAAAGTGGCACTAATCAAGAAAATGACAGGAAAGTTACTTCTGAACTAATTGCCCTTCTGTTAAATGAAAAAAGAAACCTAAAGCACTATGATACTGCTTAAGCTTTTACAGGCATTGCTTGGAATGGCAATGCAGTATAGCCTTAAAACATAACACATATATTTTTAAATATAGATATACTTAAAACAAAAATTTTGACATACATTTGGAGTGGGCAATATATCCTGGATTACATACAGAGTGCTTCATTTACAGGTCTCAAAAAGGTAATATCGATTAACAAAGCATTAGCAGTGCATTTATTTTTTCAGTGATATTTAAAAGCTACTGGGTACTACAGTAAGAAGATATTAAGTCATTTTATTTAATAAGTGACTTGAAATGAACATGTTAGAACATTGGAAATCCCAGGAATCTTGGATTTTCAATGTCTTTCCCATTATTTATAATAAGAAAGTGGACAATTGAAGAATAATATGATGAAAAATTTAATTGGATGTTAATAAAAATATTTATTATGTATAACCA